>NW_007047482.1:0-1220 GCF_000164805.1 Carlito syrichta
GATGTGGTAGCACACACCTGCAGTTCCAGCTACTTGGAAGGCTGAGGCAGAAGGATCACCAGCGCCCAGCAGTCAAGGCTGCGGTGGCCGGGAGTGTGCCACCACACTCCAGTCTGGACGACAGAGTGAGACTCCAACTCAAAATAAAATAAAATAAAATAAAATAAAATAAAATAAAGCAAATACAAAAAAGCTGCAGAGAAATGCTCCATCTGTAGTATTATTTACATAATAGGATGATGCAAATATGAAATAAGGTCAAATCATAAAAGAGTTGATAGATTTTATAACCATAGTACAATAAATCAAAGAGTACCAAAACAAAAGGCAAAGTAAAAAAGTACTGCTACATATTCAGTACTCTCAAGGTCCGGGACTGCTCCAGCAAACCCAGGGTCCAGCACAACCCCCGTAAACTCCAGTGCCAAGCTAGTATCCACAGACTGAGTTTCCAGGACCACCGCTGCAGACTCAAGTTCCAATTAAAATAAATTTAAAATAAATAAATTAGAGGAAATGTTTAAAAGGAAAAAAAAGATTATAAGAGAGTACTATGAACAAGTGTATGTCAACCAGTTAGATAACCAAGATGTAATGAACAAATTATTAGAAACACATAACTAACAAAGACTGAATCATGAAGAAATGATTCACGAAGACAATCTGAATAGATCTATAACTTGTAAGGACATTGAACCAGTAATAAAAAACCTCCAAACAAAGAAAAGTTCAAGACCAGATGGCTTCATAGATAAATTCTGCCAACATTAAAAAAACAATTAACACCAATTTTCTCAAATTCTTCCAAAAATTAAAGAGGAGAGATGCTTTCTAACTCATTCTATAAGACCAGAATTACTTTGATACCAAAGACAGAAAAGACTATAATAAAGGAAATTACAGATCAATACAGACTGAGGTTCCTGGACCACCCCTGCAGACCCCTTCATGGATATTGATTCAGAAGTCCTCAACAAAATACTAGCAAACAGCGGTCAACAGTATATAAAAAGGATTTTAGACTATGATCACATAAAATTTATGCCTGGAATGCAAATATAGTTCCATATATGAAAATTAATCAATGTACAACATCACATTAACAGAATGAAGGGCAAAAAGTTATATGATCATCTCAATCGATGCAATAAAAACATTTGAAAAAAATTCAGTAACTTATCATGACTTTAAAAACTTGATTAACTAGGAATAGAATGGAA
>NW_007047483.1:0-5503 GCF_000164805.1 Carlito syrichta
GCCGCGCGGCCGCGCTGATGGGATTCCCGGCAGCCCCGGGACGCCTCGGTGGAGTCGCGGCCGCTTCCGCCCCACCAGGCCGTGCACGCCCTGCCGGCTGGACACAGGCATTCGCGCGCTCGTTCGGAGTTCGCCTGGTGAGCGCCCACTGTGTGCGCCTGCGGAGGACGCCTGGCGAGCGCCCGCTGTGTGCGCCGAGAGGGGGCCCGGCGGGCACCCGGACCTCCCGGGCGGCTGTCCTGGCCGCCCAGCCCCGGAGGATTTGCATTCCGGTTTCCTATTCCCTTCAGTTTTCCCCGGGCCCCTAGCAAAGCTTGTGCACACAGTAGGTGCCCAGTAAGTGCGTTGAATAAATGAGTTGTTGAGACATATCTGTGTTTGTGAAGCCGTGGCATTTATCCCAGTGTCTTGGTGGTACTAATAATATTCAGCATAATGTTTTTTCATTTTAAGGAGTTTAATTGTGAGATCACAGAAATTAACCCAAACCAGTCAGTCCCTGGTTCACACCCTGCCTTTGCCACTTCCTTGTTGTGCGACATTGGACAAATTATTTTCCCTCTCTGCACCACCTCCATTTCCTCATCTCTAACATGCTGATGATATTAGGTCCTACTCACTTCATGGGGTCATTGGGAGGAACGCGCTGTGCAGAGTGGCCCCTGGCAGGAAATGCCAGATATACTGGCTGTTATTATTGATTTTTTTTTTTTTGAGTTGGGATCTCACTGTGTTATCCAGACTGGAGTGCGGTGGCATGATCATGGCTCACCACAGCCTCGACCTCCTGGGCTCAGGCCACCCTTCCTCTTCAGTCTCCTGAGTAACTGGAACTCCATGCATGTGCCACCATGCCTGGCGAATGTTTTGCTTCTTTCTTGTGGAGATGAGGTCTTGCTGTGTTGCTCAGGCCCGTCTCAAACTCCTGGGCTCAAGCAGTCCTCCTGCCTTGGCCTCCCAAAGTGCTGGGGTGACGGGCGTGAGCCACCACACTCGGCCTATTGATGAGCATTCATGTAAAAAGAAAACAAGTGTGCATTGCCCCAAACACAAGAGCAAGGTGAATCTGTCACTTAGGGGTCCTCCACAGCCACCTTGAGGTGTGTGGACCTCTCTGGGAAACCGTGAAATACACACTGTGACTGTATTTCCTGACTGCAGCTCCATCTGCCACAGCTGATTGAGCTGTACAGTACTTTGTTAATGGGGTGGTGGCACAGTGTTTCTCACCAGAAATGCCTACACGGGAGAGACCCACATCTTACAATGTAGCCGACTAAACTGGCATGGAGAGGGAAATGTTTTACACAAGGGCTTGCAACCAGGAAGTGCGACCCAGCCCCTCCTCTGAAGCCTTCACTGGGCAGTGGGACCTGACCCAAGTAGCACTTGGGTATCTTCCATTGCTCCAAGTCCCCAGGGTGCTCAGAATTGGGGACTGATGGGTGACTTTGAGGTTATTTATAATTTTTTAGTATCTAGTGTGTACCGAGGATCCTGTGATGACCAGCACTACCCCAGTTCCTGCCTCCCACACAGATTACAATCTATTAGGCAACAGACAAGGGCATGATTGCATGAGCCTATGATCCCAGCACTTTGGGAGACCAGGGTGGGAAGATTGCTTGAACCCAGGCGTTTGGGACCTGCCTGGGCAACATAGCCAGGCCCCGTCTCTAAAAAACGTTTTTTTTCAATAGCCAGGTATGATGGCGCAAGCCTATCGTCCTAGCTGCTTGGGAGGCTGAAGCAGGAGGTTTGCCTGAGCCCAGGAGGTCGAGGCTGTGGTGAGACGCAATCATGCCACCTGACCTCTTAGGGAGATGGTCTTGAGGTGGTGACACTTGGAATGGCCCTGGCTGGGTGTGGAGGAAACCAACAAGAGGCCAGCCCCAAACCTAGCTGTGGCTAACATCACCCTAGGAGAGCACATGTGTGTTTCTTCTGCTCTATCCCCTGACATCCTGGAGAGCTTGTCCAAGCTTTAGAGTTGATGACAGGCATTGGCTGCACTGCCCTAGAAGCAGTGAGCATGATCAGAGAAATACTCCTGGCCAGAGGCAACAAAAAGGATGGCCAAAGGTCAACATGGGCCCAGCTGGAAAGAGAGCTGCTGTCCTTTGGAGGGGACACGCCCCTTCTCTTTGAGAACCAGATGCAGCTAGGTGCAGGGCTTATGCCTGTCATCCCAGCACTTTGGGAGGCGGAGGTGAGAGGATTGCCTAATCCCAGTGGTTTGAGACCAGCCTGGACAACTTGGTGACAACTCGTCTCTACAATAAATCAAGAAATTAGCTGGTGTGGTGCGTGCCTGTGGTTCCAGCTACTGAGTCAGAAAGATAATCTGATCCCAGCAGGTCGAGGCTGCAGTGGCCGTGAGCGTGTCACTGCCCTCCACAGAGACTCTGACTCAAAAAAAAAAAAAGAGAACCAGATGCAAGTTGTGAGTCCTAGGTTAAGAACTGAGTTGGACAGTGAGACTCAGGTTCAGCGACTTGTCCCAGAGCCACCCAGGCAGGGAGTGCACCCAGGTGTTCTGTCACTGAGTCCCCTGATGAGCCTGGAACGAGTCACTTCTCCAGCTCCTCCATTTTCTCATCCGTTCAGTGGAGTATATCTTCAGACACCAGAGTCTGCCCCCTGCCCCAAACATTTCCTTATGAAAATTTCCAAACACAGAAAAATGGAAGAAATATTACAATGAAGGCCAGATGCAGTGGCTCATGCCTATCATCCCAGCACTTTGGGAGGTGGAGGTGAGAGGAACACTTGAGCCCATGAGTTCGAGACTAGCCTGGGCAACATGACGAGACCATTTCTCTATGATAAATTTTAAAAATTAGCTGTGCATGGTGGCGCGTGCCTGTGGTTCCAGCTACCTGGAAGGCTGAGGTGCAAGAATTGCCCGAGTCCAGCAAGTTGAGGCTGCAGTGGCCATGAGTGTGCCACTGCACTCCAGCCTGGGCAACAGAGTGAGACCCCAACTGCTTCTAGGGCAGTGTAGCCAATGCCTGTAAAATACATAAACATTTTACAGTGAACATCTAAACATACCCACCACCTAAAGCACCTTGCATGCTTTATCATACATCTGCATCTGTCCTCCATATCCATTTTGCTTTTTGATGTGTTTTGCAATACAAAGGGGACCCCAAAAAACCGGAATTATTTTTTGGAGTGCAAGTCCCTTATGGTACAGGCTTCCCCCACTAGGTAAGTGTTCTAGGAGCCCATCAGCATTGGTATACCAGCTAACATTGTTGGGAGAGGCTGCATTGCAGAAGAAACATCCCACAATTGGCAACAGGTGACTGGCTTTTTCACTATGACACACACCTGCCCACGCGGCACTGATTAGTCAGCAGTTTTTGACCATAAAAACAGCATGGCCCCTGTGCCCCACCCTCCCTATTCACCTGACTTTGCCCCAAGAGACTTTTGTTGTTGTTGTTTCCTGGATGAAAAAGATCCTCAAAGGGAAACATTTTGCTGATGTGGAAGAGGTGAAACAAAAAACAGAAGCACTAAAAGGCATCCAAACCTGAGTTCAAAAACCATTTTGAGCAGCAAAACAATCGTCTTGATAGGTGTACTGTATCAAACAGAGAGTACCCTGAATGTGACTGAAGTTTAAACGTAAGAATAAATACACAAGTTTCTATAACTAAATTCAGAGGGTTTTTTTGTCCTCCCCCCCATAAGTTGCAGACATCAATTTTCCCGCTCTGAATACATTGGTGTATGCACTTCATTAACCAGGCAATTGTAACTGACACTCTGATAAACACTCTGACAACTGTAACAAACCCCTGGGCCAGGTGCTGGTTCTTTTTTTTTTTTTTTTCCCTGAGTCAAGTCACTCTGTCTCCCAGGCTGGAGTGCAGTGGCATGCTCACGGCCACCACAGCCTCGACCTGCTAGGCTCAGGCAATTCTTCCACCTCACCTTCCAAGTAGCTGGAAATACAGGTGCACACCGCCATGCCCAGCTAATTTTTTGATTTACTGTAGAGATGAGGTCTCATCAAGTTGCCCAGGCTGATTTCAAATTCCTGGGCTCAGGCAATCTCTCTCCCCCACCTCCCAAAGCACTGAGATGACAGTCATGAGCCACCGCACCCTGCCAGGTTCTGGTTCTTAAACCTCAGCTCTATCCTTGTCACCATTTATGAAGTTGAAACAGGTTCAGAGAGAGTAAGGAATGGGATTAAGGTCACACAGCCTGGGATTCAAACACAGCTCTGTGTGTCCCCAGAGTTCAGCCAGACTTTATAATTCAGGACAATGGACACTGAAGCTCCTTTGGTACAGGGAAAAAGCAGCATACAGATGAGAGAAAATCAGGACCAGAGGAGACACACCTTTGTCACCAGCAAAGACCCTGCACCCGTGTGATCAGTGGGTTCCTGAAACAGAGCCTTTGCCTGCCAACCTGGGGTTTAATCACATAAAGGTCCCCATAGTTCCTCTCCTAATGGAGGGCTGCCAGGTAAAGGACACCTCACAAATGTTTGCTGACTGAATAAAGGGTCCCCAAGGATTGCTGTGAAGCAAGTGGCTTCTATAGGGCCCTGCAGCCAGTTCTACGGTGGCCTTAGACATTGGGCCTAGGGATATGAAAACCCTGTGGCCCCAATGGGAGCTTGCATTTTTGATCCCCTCATTTCAACGTTTTAATTATCACGTGTAGCCACAAAGGAAGGACAGGAAACCCCTCGTTGCTGTGGAAGGGACCCGTGCATTGGAGAAGTGCCCTATTCCAGGGACACACGGTTAATTCCCACATTCACCCTGCTGGCTCCAAGTCCCCCTTCCTCTTCCAACCAGCCTTCCTAGAGACCTCCCCTTCCCACCACATACCACAACCAGCATCTACTATCCTGTCCATTCACACTTCTACTCAAGAGCTCCCAGCCAGCTCCTGACTCCCTTCACCCTCAACTGAGCCCGGCTCCTCCCCAGAAGGATCCTGATCACTGTCTCTCTACAGAAAAGGGTGTGTTCTTCCTCCTTTCTTTCTCTCTCCCCTCTACGTCTCTTTCTGTAATTTGCGCCTCTGGTAGTCAAAACAATGCCCTTCGCGGATCCTCCCTCGCCCTGGAGGCTGCCAAGTTGAAATCTTCCCCAAACCAAGTTGTTTCTCAACCTGGAAGGATGCTGGTGCCAACAGGTAGTTTTAGTGGTCCGTGGAGCGGCACGCAGGTCACGTGCATTTCTCCGAATGCACGCAACAAACACTTCAACAACAAGGGTAAAGAAGTGAAGAGTCTTGCCAATCCCAAAACCCCCCTGCCGGGCCCTCCAGGTTCCCTTAGATTAGATGGGGGTGGTGGGGCAAGTTTCCATCAAAGGCCTTTCTGGGAGCCGGGTCTCAGCCGCCAGGCAAGAGGAGGAAAGGGCAATCGGAGGGCACTGATTCCGGGCCGATCTGCCCTCTGACCGCGCCCTTCGGGGGCGGCTGGGACAGCGGAGCGCGCTGCCACAGCTCCAGCCCCTTGCCCACC
>NW_007047483.1:6474-7607 GCF_000164805.1 Carlito syrichta
GGAGCCAAGTGTAGAAACATGTAAACGGTGGGGATGATTTTTGCAAAAATATCTTCCAAAGCAGAAACAAATTGGTAACAGCAATACCCCGTGGGGAGTGTAGACAGGGGTTAGTGGATGGTAGATCTTTTTGTACCGGATTGGAGCCTTGTATCACCTATTCAGAATACACACAGTGTAAATTAAGAGTTAGTTTCCGAGAACTCTCCCTGCTTATCCAGGTGCTGTTACTGCTGCAGGAAAACTCCTGACCCTGCTCTAGCCCCCCTACCTGCACCTCTTGCACCCGAGTGGTATTGGGGGTCGCGGACACGCTGAGGAGTTTCTTCATTTACCAGATAGATAGTCTAGCCCAACCTAGAGAATGGCTTTATTTATGTGTTGCTTTAAGCGGCTTGGTAATCACTGCGGAGGGGTTTAACAGCCTAACTGTGCAGGAGGGGTCCCTTCCTTGGCGATGCTTGAGGGTAAGGCGGGGAGAAGAAATGGACTCAGGAAAGAGAGTAGAAACTAGGAGAGGCCCCTTTAAGAAGGAAAGCTTATCACTAAGGCTGGCAGAGGGAAGAGTTAGCAGGGTTCTGACTTTTATTACTGCTCTGCTCCCAAAGGTCTTCAGGAGAGAAAGAGAAGACTGCCTGTCGCCAGGAAGACTAGGTTTGACCCAGGCAAGGTGGCTCAGCCTGTAATCCCAGCACTTTGGGAGGCCCAGGCAGGAGGACTGGTTGAGCCCAGGAGTTAAAGACCAACCTGGGCAACATAGCGAGACCTCCTCTCTATACATTTTTATATGTGTGTGTTGGAGTCTCTGTCGCCCAGACTGTAGTGCAGTGGCGTGCTCACGGCCACTGCAGCCTTGACATTCTGTGCTCCAGCGATCCTTCCGCTCAGCCTTTCAAGTAGCAGGAGCTAGAGGCGTGTGCTAATTTTTTTTGATTTATTGTAGAGGTGAGGTCTGGCCAAGTTGCCCAGGCCGGTCTCAAACCCACAGGCTCAGGCAATCCACTCACCTCAGCCTCCCAAAGATGCAGGATTACAGGCTGAGCCACTGAACCCGGCCAATTTTTTTTTTTTTTTTACCTGCACTCCAGCCTGGGCAACAAGAGTAAGATTCCAACTCAAAAAAAAAAAAAAAA
>NW_007047484.1:0-25968 GCF_000164805.1 Carlito syrichta
GTGATAGCGATGGCCGAGCTCTGTCTGAAGGCTGCAATGCTGGGGTCCCCAACCTCCCGGAGCGAGAGTCAGAGACCCACTGCAGATCTCCCTTGCAGAGGGCTTCAGACACCGGGTTGCCCGGTCGCCATCTTGCCGCCGGCTCCCTGGTTTTTTTCTATAATTGGATTAGTACCCAATTTCCTGTCTTAAATATTTTACTGTCCCCACAGAACACAAGTAGAAAAGGTCAAAAAATTTAAGGAAATACTGAAGAAACAGTTATTTAGAATGCGTCTTAAAAATGAAGAAATTAAATGATATAAATAAGGTAAATGCAGATTATCTTGTTACTAACTGAAAAAAGTATAATGATTTAGTCCCTTGAGTGTTTTGAGTTCTCTTTTTAATGAACAACTTTTTAATCTTGAAATAAAGGCAGAAAATATTCATTTCCTGAGCAGTTTTTTCAAGGCATGCTTTATGTCTTTGTTTCTAAGACTGTAAATAAAAGGGTTCAGCATGGGTGTTACCACGGTGTATGTTACTGAAGCTATGGCACTTGTCTTGGAGTTTTGGGAAGCAGTAGAACTAAGATACACTCTAAGGCCTGTACCATAGAACAAGAAAACAACTGAAACATGAGACCCACAAGTGGAAAATGCTTTATACTTGCCTCCAGTTGATGAGATTCTTAAAATGGATGTTACTATTTTAGAGTAAGAAAAAAGGATACCAGTGGGTGAAATGAAACCCAAAAGTCCTGTTGCAAAATTCTTCACTAGGTCATTGAGAAAGGTGTCAGAACAAGCAAGGGGAAGCACCTGATTAAGTTCACAGAAAAAGTGAGGGATTTCCAGTTCTGTACAAAAAGACAGTCGCAAAACCATCAAGCCCTGTAACAAAGACTCCAGCACACTCAATAACCAGGTTACCAAAAGCAGGATACCACAGTACTTGGGGTTCATAATGACCCTATAGTGCAGTGGGTGACAGATGGCCACAAACCGATCATAGGCCATCAATGTCAAGAGGAAGTTGTCTAATCCTCCAAAAAGCATGAAAAAAATACATCTGGCTGAGGCAGTCTTCAAAGGTTATGAATTTTCTCTGCATCTGCATGTTTAAAAGCATTTTTGGAATGGTTGTGGAGGTTAGACAGATATCTGAAAAGGACAGGTTGCAGGGAAATAAGTACATGGGAATGTGGAGATGGGAGTCCATGGTAACAACCACAATTATGAGTGAGTTTCCAACAAAGGTGACTAGATACATAGATAGGAACATCCAAAAGAGCAGTGACTGCAGCTCTGCCTCTTCTGAGAGTCCCAGGAGATTAAATTCTGAAACACAGGTTTGATTTCTTGGTTCCATGTACTGATGAAACTGCTGGAATAGAAGCAAGAACAAATTTAGCTACAAGCATTGATCAAGAACATAACACATGGTCCTCCCAGTTCATGCAGAAAAAACACTTGACAAAATTCAGCATCCCTGTCATGATAAAAAGCACTCAACAAAGTAGGAATAGAAGGAAACCTACTCAACATGATAAAGGTTGTGGGTTTAAAAAACAAAACACTGCGGGTTCGAGACCTGCCTGGGCAGCGAGACCTCATCTCTACAATAAATCAAAAATCAGCTGGGCGTGGTAGCGCATGCCTGTAATTCCGGCTACTCGGAAGGCTGAGGTAGAAGGATCTCCGGAGCCCAGCAGGTTGAGACTGTGGTGGCCGGGAGCGGCCACTGCACTCCAGTCTGGGCGACAGAGTGAGACTTCAACTAAAAAATAAAATAAAATAAAATACATATATTTAGCCAGGCTCGGTGGCTCAGCCTGTAATCCCGCGCCTTTGGGAGGCTGAGGTGAGTGGATTGCCTGAGACTGCGGGTTCGAGACCTGCCTGGGCAGCGAGACCTCATCTCTACAATAAATCAAAAATCAGCTGGGCGTGGTAGCGCATGCCTGTAATTCCGGCTACTCGGAAGGCTGAGGTAGAAGGATCTCCGGAGCCCAGCAGGTTGAGACTGTGGTGGCCGGGAGCGGCCACTGCACTCCAGTCTGGGCGACAGAGTGAGACTTCAACTAAAAAATAAAATAAAATAAAATACATATATTTAGCCAGGCTCGGTGGCTCAGCCTGTAATCCCGCGCCTTTGGGAGGCTGAGGTGAGTGGATTGCCTGAGACTGCGGGTTCGAGACCTGCCTGGGCAGCGAGACCTCATCTCTACAATAAATCAAAAATCAGCTGGGCGTGGTAGCGCATGCCTGTAATTCCGGCTACTCGGAAGGCTGAGGTAGAAGGATCTCCGGAGCCCAGCAGGTTGAGACTGTGGTGGCCGGGAGCGGCCACTGCACTCCAGTCTGGGCGACAGAGTGAGACTTCAACTAAAAAATAAAATAAAATAAAATACATATATTTAGCCAGGCTCGGTGGCTCAGCCTGTAATCCCGCGCCTTTGGGAGGCTGAGGTGAGTGGATTGCCTGAGACTGCGGGTTCGAGACCTGCCTGGGCAGCGAGACCTCATCTCTACAATAAATCAAAAATCAGCTGGGCGTGGTAGCGCATGCCTGTAATTCCGGCTACTCGGAAGGCTGAGGTAGAAGGATCTCCGGAGCCCAGCAGGTTGAGACTGTGGTGGCCGGGAGCGGCCACTGCACTCCAGTCTGGGCGACAGAGTGAGACTTCAACTAAAAAATAAAATAAAATAAAATACATATATTTAGCCAGGCTCGGTGGCTCAGCCTGTAATCCCGCGCCTTTGGGAGGCTGAGGTGAGTGGATTGCCTGAGACTGCGGGTTCGAGACCTGCCTGGGCAGCGAGACCTCATCTCTACAATAAATCAAAAATCAGCTGGGCGTGGTAGCGCATGCCTGTAATTCCGGCTACTCGGAAGGCTGAGGTAGAAGGATCTCCGGAGCCCAGCAGGTTGAGACTGTGGTGGCCGGGAGCGGCCACTGCACTCCAGTCTGGGCGACAGAGTGAGACTTCAACTAAAAAATAAAATAAAATAAAAATAAAAAAATAAAAAAAAACACTAAAAACATCATGGTGGTGAAAGATGAAAGTTTTCTATAAGACAAGGAAGAGAAGAATGCCTGCTTTCACAAATTATATCCAATATTATATTCTCTGGCAAGTTCAAGCCAGAGAAATTAGGCAAGAAAGAACTAATAAAAAGTATCTAAATTGGCAAGGAAAAATTAAAATTACATCTATTCACAGAGGGCATGATCTTATGTGCAGCAAACCATAAAGACAACATAGCAAAAACTATACAGAGTGATGATGATACCAATTTTATAGTTATTGAATTAATTAAATGAAATTACGAATATAAAACACCCTCGTGACTTGCATTAATCAGCAAATTTTTGATGCCCCTTTCAATCCCTTATAGATTTATTCCTCACCTCTTATCTTCATGTCCACTGGGCTATTTCCACACCTCAATAGCTTTCTATAGATTTGACAACAGCAACACTATTTTCTTTTTCTTTTTATTAAGTACACACATTCATAAAATATAAAGAAAAAATGTTATCATAGAAATCTCTACCTAGTGGATTTCTTTATTTTATTTTTTCCAATTTTATGTTCTTCACATTGACCTGGGTGATCTCTCCACAGAGGCAGTCTGCTTAAGGACATTACCTGCGATGAACCCTGTGCAGACTTCATGCATTTCAGAATTAAGTATCAATCCAATAACCAAAATAAAAGATCTGTGTTATTTTACTGCTGCCTACCTGACTCAATTAGTTTTACTTTTCATTCTTTCTCTCATTATTAGTCAGATAGTAAGAATAGCTTGTAATTTTCTACACATACCTGACACTTTCATTAATTCCTACATTTGTTTCCCTGCTGCTTCTTATCACTTCTCCACAGGAAGACTTCCACTCCTACTTCAAAGCTCAGGATAATAATAAGCTTGTCTGTGAAGCCTTCAAGAACCTCTCCCCTCAGAAAAATCAACTACTTTTGGAAGCACTTCCCCAAGATTGCAGTGCTGACTCTGGATACTGCCTTTATTTATTTCCATGGCTCTTCCTCCTACATAAGCTGTGAACTTCTTAAGAGAAGGTACAGTATCTTACTCTTCTTCACCTCCAGAACATAACTTAGTGTCTACCATGCAGGAATTACTGAATAAATATTTGTCAAATGGCTGAAGGACAGGAGTGGAATAGCGATAGAAAGATATTTCCATCAATGGAGTAGAAAAGAGAAGTTGTACCTTTCTTAAAATTTGCAATTGTTCTTGCTTTGGGGAAGGATCACTCTTGGTAAAGCACCTGTCATTTAATAATAAGTGTTTATTAACTGAATAATTCTAAAGTTGCTCTTGACACTAGATAAAGAGTTCTCATCCAGAGGTACTTGCAACACTGCTAGCATGAAGACTTTTGAGTTAACAAGACTGTGTTTTCATCAAAATTATTTTGCCCCAAATCCTTGGGTACCCCTGGAAGTGTGACATACTCTCTCCTGATGACCCAAGTATCCATCTATAACCTTTTGGCATTCTAAGTAGTAATTTGAATAGTTAATGTCAGCGAAACACAGCAAAAAGCATTATACAAATAAACTGAATTATCACTGGGAGAAAAAAAAGAAAAGAAATATTGAGAAACAAGAGGAAATGCTTTCAACAGAAAGAGAACTCATGATTATAAGAGCCCAAACCAGAGGAAGCAGACTTGGGGAGGGGAGATACTTTAAGGTACCTAAGAATCTTCCTTCATAATCAAGAATAGTAACATGGTAGGACTTTGCATCATTGAATTTTCCTTGAAATACAATCCCTGCTAATGCCCCTAAAGTTACTACCAGAAAAAGGGATCCCTTGTGCTATGTCATATTCCCCAGCACCTGTGAAGATGCCTTGATTCACCCAGATATTATCCGGAAACTCTCTGAGTTCACCAATCCAGTTTCTTCCTTGGAGGATGAAGTTGAAGGCTCTGCCTCCAGGAAGGGCAGGAAGATAGAACCACTCATGAGGGCTCTGGAAGACACTGTTGAGTTTTCTCGTCGCCTAAGATTAGCAAAGTAGATTTGAGATGGTGTAGCAGAAGCATTTACAATTTCAGTGGCTTTAGGGTCTGAATTCCCATGTGTCTCATTAATGAAGTATTCTTTTGTTTCTCTGCTTCCTGAGAGATTCAGGTCTCTGGAGGTAGGAGAGAAAAACGGAATACAAACTTGGCCCAATTTTAGCCCTAGAGGGACATCTCTGGTGCTCCATGTACATTTCTTATCTCATTGGACTCCTTCATCCCAGAATTAAATAACCTTTCTTTGGGTGTGGTCTCTAATATGCAACGTATTCCATTATGATTGACACATCCATTCTGGGATGCATTTTCTTCTCCAAAGAGCTAAAGAACACAGTTGCACATCATTTGCTGATATCCTAGAGTTTTACAAAAATACTTCTGATCACACGAAATCTCACACAGGTTGTCACTGTATTTTTGTGAGTGGAAGTGGCACCCTTTTGTTCAGTTTTATTGAGGTATAATTGACAAATATAATTGTACATATTTAAGGTATACAATGTGGTGATTTGATATGCATACATAGAGTAAAATGATTAGTAAATTCAACTTATTTAACCCATTCATCAATTCACAGAGTTACTCTTTTTGTGGTTAAAAACATTTAAGATCTACTGTCTTTCAAATATCAAGTATACAGTACAGTATTAGCTATATTGATATCAATACATATTACATTAGATATTGATACTTGATATTAAAGGTCATCATACTGTACATTAGATCAACTTTTATTCATCTTACATCTGGAAGTTTATATCCTTTGACCAACATCTCTCCATTTTGTCCCACCTCCCAACCCCAGTAGCCACCATTCTACTCTCCGTTCTGTGAGTTCGACTTTGTTTAGATTCCATATATAAAAGAAATCATGCAGTATTTGTCTTTCTGTGTCTAATTTGTTTCACTTAGCATAAGGTCCTCAAGTTTCGACTGCATTGTCACAAAAGGCAGGATTTTATTCTTTTTTTTGTGGCTGGATAATATTCCAGGGTTGTGGTTTTTTGTTTTGTTTTGTTTTGCCCATCTATGTTGATGGACACTTAGGTTGTTCCCATGTCTTGGCTATTATGAATAATGCTGCAGTGAGCATGGAAGTGTAGACAACTCTGACATACTGATTTCACTTCTTTTATAAATATATCCCAAAGTGGATTATATGCTGAATTATATAATAGTTCTATTCCATAATGGCTGTACCAATTTAAATTTCCAGCAACAGTGCCCAGAAGTTTCCCTTTCTCCACATCCTCATTGACATTTGTTATCTCCTGTCTTTTTTATATTATCCACCCTAGTAGGTGTGAAGTGATATCTCATTATGACTTTTATTTGCGTTTTTCTAATGATTCCAGGTATATTCCCAGTTAGGGGGATTATGGGGTCGTATGGAAGGTTGATTTTTAGATCGATTAGGAATCGCCACACTGTTTTCCACAGAGGCTATACAAGTTTACACTACCACCAACAGTGTAGAAGTGTTCCCTCTTCATCGTATCCTCTCCAGCCTCTGTTGTTTTTTGAGTTATTGGTGATAGCCATCCTGACTGGAGTTAGGTGGTATCTTAGTGTAGTTTTAATTTGCATTTCATTGATGACTAGTGAGGCTGAGCATTTTTTCATGTATCTGCTGGCAGCTTGTATGTCTTCTTTTGAGAACTGTCTATTTATATATTTTGCTCACTTTGTAGTGGGGCTGTTTGTTTTCTTCTTTTCGGCATGTTTGAGTTCCTTATAGATCCTAGATGTTAGACCTTTGTCAGACAGACAGTTGGCAGGTATTTTTTTCCCAGTCTGTGGCCTGTCTTCCTGCTCTCTTGATGGTTTCTTTGGCTTAATTTCTTTGTCCTTATTCTCTTCCCCCTTGGGAATAAATTTATCCATTCTCTCCATCTTGCATCTAAAGCAAGTGCCACTGCAGCATGGCAGCAGAAAGCACACCAAAACTCTAAGATCCCTTTTTTCAAGTCTTTTTTTTCCTACTTCTAGAATTTCCATCAGCCATTTTTTTATAGTGGGTCTTCTAGTGACAAATTCTCTGGTTTTCTTTTATCTGAGAATATATTGAATTTATCTTCATTCCTGACAGGCATTTTCATTGTATAGACTGCAAATTATACTGAATTCTGGATTGATCAGAATTCCTATCAAAATGTACCACTTTCTTCTGGCCTCCATTGTTTCTGATGAGAAATCTGCTGTCATTAAAATTGCTTTGCCCCTAAAGGCAGAGTGCAATTTTTATCATTGCGCTTTTCAAGATATTTTCTTTACCTTTAATTTTCAGAAGTCTAGTTATGGTATATTTTGGCATGCATTTCTTTGGGTTTATTCTACTTGAGATTAGCTCAGCTTCTTACCTCTGTGAGTTTATGTTTTTTGGCAAATGTGAGAAATTTTCAATCATTATTTCTTTGAATACCTTTTCAGTCTTATATTTTCTCCACTCTTATGAGATTTGGATGACACTGTTAGATGTTTTTTGTTATAGTTCCAAGGATTCTTGAGGCTCTTTTTTGGTCTATTTTTGTTTCTGTTGCTCACAATGGGTGATATGTATTGGTCTAACTTCAAGTTCACTATTTCTTTCATCTCTCTTCCAGAATGCTATCAAGCCCATCCAATGATATTTGCTTTTCAGTGATTGTATTTTTCAATTCTAAATAGTTCTTTCCATTTTATTCTTCTTTGCCTCTTTTGCTTCTTCATTGAAACTTTCTATTCCTTCATTTTGACTTTATTATTTAATTTGTTCCAAATGCATTCATAATTTCTCATTGAAGTATTTTTATGGTGGCTGCTTTAAAATTCTTGTCAGGCAATTTCAACAACTGTATTATATCAATGTTGATGTCTATTACTTGTTTTTTTTTCTCATAAAAGTTGATATTTTTCTGATTCTTGGTATGATTGTATCCTGTACATTTTGAATATTATGTTTCAGCCTCTAGATCTTATTTAAATCACCTATTTTAGCAGGCTTTCTCTGACTCTATACTGGTGGATAAAGGAAGGAATTGCCTCATTACTTCCAGATGGAATCAGATTATTAGTTTTCTCACTAAGGCCTTGCAGAGTCCTTCAGAAGAAGTGATGTCTTCCCATGGTGGCTGTAGGAAGAGGGCCCGCTTACCACTGGGAGGTGACAAAAGTACAAGCTTCCTCTTAAGCCATCTCTGACACTACCTAGGCAGAGATGGGCTCCTTAATATCATGAGGTGGGAAGATGTGGAAGGAAAGTCTGGGCTCCCATGTGTTCTCCACTGAGGATTCAGGGGAGAGGAATACTAACTCAGCCTTTTCTGACATTATAAGGAGAAAATCAACATGCATTTTTACTACCAGAAAAGGATGGAAGTCTAAGCTCTCTACTCAGTATTTGCTGACTGGAGTGTAGATTGGGTTGCAGTTCTTCTGCAGTAGGGCAGTTATTATCTATACTATAGATATCTGTCTTGTTGGGCTGTCCCTTTCCTAGTCCTCTGGCTAAAAGGAGTAAGGTTTTTTTCTTCCTTGGGTCTTCTTTTGTCTGTGTGCAGTGATGTTTCTGGCTTGATGGCTTCTCCAGCACTCAGTCTTGGATATATGAGGCAAAAAAGAAAAGCCAGGAAACACACCATGTTGTTCCTTGGATCTCAAGGTTCCCAGATGGCTTGCTTTCCTGTTCAGATCTTTTAGAATCATCTTATGTTTGTTTATGATTATATTATATATAATATACAAGGTTTTTAGCTGTTATATTTTTAATTGACATAAAGTTATGTGCAATAAAATGCATAGCTTTTGAGTGTGTAATTTGTTGAGTTTTCACAAATGTACACAAATTTGTAATAACTACTCTAATCTAGATGCAAAAATTTCCATTACCTTAAAAAGTTCCGTCATGCACCTTTCCAGAAAAATTCTTCCTTCACATTAAGGCAGCCATTATTCTTGTCTCTATCATGTTTGCTTAGTTTTTCCTATTCTCTAACTTCATAAAAATTGAAGTATAAAATGTGTACTACTATGCAGCTTGTGTCTTTTGTTCAATATAATAATTTTTAGATTATTCTATGTACTTTGAATTAATGCTGATTTCTTTTTATTGCCAAGTAGTGTTCATTGTATGAATATGCAAAACGTATTTATTCATGTGCTACTAATGAATACCTAGGGAGTCTCTGGTTTTTAACTATTAGTAAATCTGCCTTAAACATTTTAAAAAGCAATGTTAAGGATACATGTATTCATTTCTCTTGGGTATATAACTAAGAGCAAAATTGTTGGGTCAAATAATAGGTATGTATATAACTTTATTTTAAAATGATGAAACTGTGCCAAACTAATTGTGTCATATAGCACTTCCATCAGCAATATTTAGGAATTCCAATTGCACCCCATACTGACTAACACTTGGTACTGGCAGTTTTTTACTTTAAGCCATTCCCTTTAGGATGTCATTGTATCTTATTGCAGTTTTAATTTGCATTCCCCCGATAACCAATAATGTTGAGCATCTTTACATGCACTGATTGACCATCTGTATGTCTTCCTTTGTAAAATATCTCAGCAAGTCTTTAGATCATTTATTTGAATTTAAAGATTTAAAGCATTGGTTTATTATATATATTAAAAACATTTTATACCAGTCTTTGGCTTTCCCTTTTATTTTTTATAACTTTATTTTATTATAGAGATGTGGGTTGCACATCGGGATTAGGGACATAAGTAATCCATGTGCAGGTGAAGTTTGAATCTCCAACTGGTCCTCACTTCCCCTGGTTTAAGACCAAGTACTTTTTGTGTTGTTACATGCCCCTCTTCTGCCTGTGGCAGTGTCCTGTGACTGCCTATCCCTCCCTTGCACTATAGTGACTAATGTTCAGGTCCCACTTATGAGTGAGAACATGTGGTATTCAGTTCTTTGTTTCTGTGATAGATCACTAAGTATGATTGTCTCCACCTCCATCCAATTTTCTGCGAAGCTCATTATTTTGTCCTTCTTTGTGACTGTATAATATCTCATCTTGTATATGTGCCACTTTTTTCTTTTTCCAGTCCATTTTCAATGAGCAGTAGGGTCGGTTCTATGTTTTTCCTATTGTGAATAGTGTGGCAATAAATATGCATGTGCAGGTGTCTTTTTTGTAAAATGACTTATGTTCCTCTGGGTATATTCCCAAAAGGAGGATTGCTGAATCATATGGAAGGTCAATTTCTAGTTTCTTTAGAAATCATCACTCTATTTTCCATAGAATTCAGACTTTAAACTTTGTTATAAGGATACAATAATCAAAACAGCCTGGTTGGTACAAGAACAGGCATACAGATCACTGGAACAGGGCAGAGATTCCAGAAGCAAAAACACAATCACTCAACCAACTCATCTTTGACAAAGCCATCAATAACAACCACTGGGGAGAGGAGACCTTATTTAGCAAATGTTGCTGAGAAAACTGGCTGATCACGTGCAGAAGAATGAAAGTGGGCCTCTACCTATCACCATACCAAAAAATCATCTCTAAATGGATCAAAGACGTACACGCAAAACCCCAAACTATAAGAATCCTAGAAGAAGACACAGGAAACACTCTTATGCACATTGCAGTAGGTAACCAATTCTTGATCAAATCCACAAAAGCGAATCCCATAAAAGAAAAGACAGACAAGTGGTAGCTCATTAAACTGAACAGTTTTTGCACAACAAAAGAAACCATCAAGAGAATGGGGAGACAACCCACAGAATGGGAAAAAATATTTGCTAATTGTGTATCTGACAAAGACCTTGCATCCAGGATTTACAAGGAACTCAAATGAGCCAAAAGGAAAAAAACAAACAGCTCTATTTTAAAAATGGGCAAAGACATGAATAGAAACTCCTAAAAGAAGACATACAAACAGCCAACAGATACATGAACAAATTCTCAGCCTCACAAATCATCAGAGAAATGCAAATCAAAACAACATTGAGATACCACTTAACTCCAGTAAGGACAGCCGTCATTAATAAATAAATTAATAAACAGATGCTGGCGCAAGTGCGAAGAAAAGGGAACACATCTACACTGTTGGTGGGAGTGTAAACTGGTCCTTTTTATTTTTTTAGTGATATATTCCTGGAAGAGATCACATAGAATAAGGCATAACATATATATAAGGCATAACATATATATCATAACATATATATCACTATCCAGGTTATCTATTTCTTCATGAGCAAGTTTTGGTAGCTAGTATCTTACAAGGAATTAGTCGGTTTCACGTATGATGTAAAATTTATGATCATAAATTGTTCATAATATTCTCTTATTAACTCTTTAATGCCTAAAATTTAAATAGCAATGTCTTACTTTTTATTGCCAACATGAGTAACTTGTGCTTTCTCTCTTTTCTTTATTGATATACAGTTATTAGACATTTATTAGTTTTATTCATTTTTTTCAGAAAACCAACTTTTGGTTTCATTAATTATTGCTAATGTTATTCTGTTTTCAATTTCATTGGTTTCTGCTCTTGTTATTTTTTCTTTCCTTCTGTTTGCTTTATGTTTACTTTGCTCTTCTTGTTCCAGTTTTTTGAACGGGAGCTTACACTATTGATTTGAGATCTTTATTCTTTTCTAATAAAAGCATTTAATGCTATAAATTTTCCTGTAAGCATTGACTTAGATAATCCCACAAATGTTGATATTTTGTGTTTCCATTTCAGTTTATTGAAAATTAAACAGCATACTTCTTTTCTTAATTTTTTAAAGATGTGGGGTACAATTCAGGGCTAGGTATACAAATGTTCATTATGCAGATACACTTGTTGGTGAGGTATGCCCCCCCAGCAGAATCCCACTACTGCCAATCCTTTCTTTATAGTATTACTATAACTTAAACAACATACTTCCAACAATCTCTTTTGTCAATAAAAAAGTATCAAAAGAAAGTCAAAAATATTTTTATTTCTAATTAGTTTTTCAAATATCTTTCTAGAATTGATTTCCAGTTTAATCCTACTGTGGTCAAAGAACAAACTTTATAATATTTAAATTTTTAAAAATTAAGATTATTTAAAGCCTAGAATATTGATAATCTCAGTAAATGTTCCATGTACATTTGAAAAGAATGTACATTCTGCTTTTTGGTGGCAAGTTCTATAAAGGTTCATTAGATTCATTTAGTTAATAGTTTCATTCAAGTATTTTATATCTTTGATAATGCTCTAGCTACTTTTCTTTTTAACACTGAGTGAAGAATACTAAAACAGTCGCTACTGTTTAACATTTTACGAGTCAGTCTACCCAGCATAATAAGGCAAGGAAAAAAAGTAAAGGGAAGAAAAAGAAAAAGAAAAGAGCCCAGGTGTTTAAGCCTAGCCTGGGCAAATAGCAAGAACTCATCTCTACAAAACAAAAAAAAGAAAAAGAAAAAGGCTGGATGTGGTGGCACACACCTGTAGTCCAAGCTACTTGGGATGCAGAGGTGGAAGGATCGCCTGAGCCCATGAGTTCGAGGCTGTGGTGAGCCATGATCATGCCACTGCACTCCAGCCTGGGGGACAGAGTGAGACCCTGATGCAAAAAAAAAAAAAAACAATTTAAAAAGGAAGAAAGAAAAGAAGAGAGAGAAAGAAAACAAACACCAGGGAGAGGATTGCTCTCTGAAGTCATCATATTGGAAAAACCAGAGTTACAAGCAACAACAATGTAATCATATGAAAGAAAATCAAAGGTGTGGCCAACTAGCAACTAAATAAACAAATCAAAACACCCTACCCACCCAGTTGACACAAGAGCAAAACCCATGGAAGAAAAATGATAACAAACTGAGAATAAGCATTTACAGGCTAAGAATAAAACAAGATTTACCCTCAAAGTTTTAAGGTATAAAGCAATTGTAAGATATATTGACAAAGGGCCTCCATTGTAAAGGAAGATGGTCTAGCCTTCTCACTTTAGGGTACAGCCTTACCTGAAGAAAAATTGTATGCACCTGGGAACACTATAAAAAATAAGAACATACTATATGAATACATATGTATGAATACATCTTTAAAACAAAAAATTTTTAAAAGAAAAACAACAGACAAGTCACAGACTAGAATAAAATATTGATTTGTATTTAGAATGTATAAAGAAATTCTCAAAACTCAAAAGAATTAGCAATCATAAAAAACAATTAGCCCAATTACAGATGGGCATTTCATTTAAACCAATACTTTACTAAAGAAGATGGCTGGGCAAATGAGCACATGGAAAGTACTCTACACTGTTAGTCATTAGGAGATGCAAATTAAGACCATAATGGGATAACACTACACATCTATTAGAATGGCTAAATTTATTTTTCTAGCTGATAATACCAAATGCTGATGTGGATATACAGCAACAGAAGCACTCATATATTATTGGTGGGATTGCAAAATAGCACCATCACTTTAGAAAACAGTTTGTTGGTTTCTTATAAAGTTAAACATAGAGTTATAGGATCCAGAAACTACCACTCTTAGGGAACCCATGAGAAATAAAAACTTAAGTTCACACAAAAACAGATGCATACATGTTTATTGGGGCTTTATTCATAATCAGTTTTATTCATAGTGATTTTGAATCTCCGAGAATGATCACAATCAGTTACCTTCATCCAAACGATCTTGAGTATTTGAGTATCCTTCTATTTCTTACAGAAGAATTTTATAATCTAGCATCCCAGATTGCTTTACCTTTGTTGTTGCGAGACAGGAAAATAGAAGAAGGAACAGGAAACAAACCCAGGAATGAAGCTTCTGCCCAATTCATGCATCTTCCCCAGTCACTTCAATTAGGTAACATTTTCCCATGCTTTAGATCGTGGCTTAATTGTCTTCTGCTCAGAAAGGATTTTCTTCTCCCTCTCCTAATGTCACCAACTATATTGGATCTCTTTGCAAGTGAACTTATTCCCTTATCAATCTACCTCTGTCACTGTTTTTTTTTACAATTGTCTTTATAACTAGTAGTATAATTCTTCCTCTATCATACATTATGCAGCATACAAATTTATGGTATGATGTAATAATTTCTGGGCATCTTGAATAAACTGATGTTATGATCGGTTGCCAATATTTACTGAAACTGAAGAGGTGATGACCAACCTCTGCATCTGCTGTGGCCCAAGAAGTGTAGACACTCCCTGAGACCGTGACTATTAGACATGTGAGACCATTCTGTAAACCTCTCTCTGTCTCTATTCCTTCTTACTGCGATGGTTTCCCTTCCTCAAGCCCACTGTCATTTAACTGGAATGGAAGTTATGATACATACATATACTCACATGCCCTGCGATGGGTTTTGTGTACTCAACAGTTTTTTGGGTTTTTTTTGAGTTGGAATCTCACTCTGTCGCCCAGACTGGAGTGCAGTGGCCGCTCCTGGCCACCGCAGCCTCGACCTGCTGGGCTCCGGCGATCCTTCTGCCTCAGCCTTCCCAGTAGCCGGAATTACAGGCATGCGCTACCACGCCCAGCTAATTTTTGATTTATTGTAGAGATGAGATCTTGCCTGCCCAGGCGGGTCTTGAACTCGGCGGGCTCAGGCAATCCATTCACCTCAGCCTCCCAAAGGCATGGGATTACAGCTGAGTCACCGAGCCCAGCTCAACAGTATTTTCAAATGCCCTGAAGTTTCAGCCAATAATGTGCTATTGTGATCTTTAGTACTTTGGGGAAGGAAATTCACCCCAGAGAAGGATAAGGCAGGGATGACCTGCTCTGTGGAGAACATACCTGAAAATAGATGGACTCTTCCTGGGGAAAAAAAAGAGAGAGTCCAACAGGATAAAGGATGTTTATGGAGCATCATAGCTTTCTCCAAAGTGTCAAAAGCATATATATTTTCTTTCTTTTTTAGCCTCCAGAGAAACAGATCTCTTAGGATACAGAGAAGCACTGAAATGTTTCACTTAATTAGGCTCTATGGGAATTCAACCTTTAAAGCTAAGTGTTGAAAAGGTAAACTCTTTCCCTACATTACCAAATTCAAGTGATGAGAAAACACAAATGCATCTTCCAGAGGCCTCATGAGTGACTCCATCTCCCTGCCCTTCCTGAGGGCAGAGCTAATTTCATCCATCAACCATGGAAGAAACTGGATCCCAGAAGTTGAGACACCCCTCTAATTAAATCTAGGTGAGCCCAAACATCTTCAAAGGTACTGGGGAATATGGCATGGAATGTGGGACTTCTTTACTGATATTAACTTTAGGGGCATAGACAGGGAAAATAATTATGGCACCAGGTGCAGTGAGGGGTGCCTGTGATTCCAGCTACATGGGAGGCTGAAGCGGGAGGATTGCTTGAGCCCAAGAAGTCAAGGCTGCAGTGAGCTATGATCACGTCACTGCATTCCAGCCTGGGTGACAGTTGAGTCTCTCCCATCTCCGAAAACTAAAATTAAAAAAATTTAATTATGGAAAGTTTGATGATATCAAATCCTGCCAAGTAAGAGTTCCAGATTCTGGAGGGAGATTCTAGGTCCAGTAAAAATATCTTCTTTCAGCTGGGCTCGGTGGCTCAGCCTGTAATCCCACGCCTTTGGGAGGCTGAGGTGAGTGGATTGCCTGAGCCCGCGGGTTCGAGACCCGCCTGGACAGCGAGACTTCATCTCTACAATAAATAAAAAAATCAGCCGGGCATGGTAGCGCATGTCTGTAATTCCGGCTACTTGGAAGGATCGCCGGAGCCCAGCAGGTCGAGGCTGCGGTGGCTGGAAGCAGCCACTGCTCTCCAGTCTGGGTGACAGAGTGAGACTCCAACTCAAAAAAAAAAAAAAATCTTCTTTCTCCAGTATCTCATCTGGTGTTGGTCTCAATTATGTAGATGTTGATGTATGTTCTGGGCATGAAGAGTAAAACATCATTCTTTCTCTCAGGTAGCTCATGATCTGAGCAGGGGAAGAGAAGGAACAAATAAATGCAATACCCTGAGGATCACAGTAACCCTGAGGTTCACAGTAATCCTGGTGAAGTGGAACCTAAAAGTAGTCAACCCTTCCTGGGAAAGTTAGTAAAGTCTTCATAGACAAACTTATGATTCTACGGAGCCTTGAAGGAGAAATGGAGCTCTTCTAGTGGATAAGGGGTGAAAATACTCCAGGAAGAGGCAGCAAGGAAGAAAATATGGTGCTGGAACGCACCAGTATGCAATAAAAATGAACGTTGACATGGTGGACATTTTAATGAATCATTGTCAAGAGCCTAAAAGAACACCGTTATTTGAATAGGATTTTCAAATAACAAATACATGGTTAAAAATAGATGCTTCCATTGAAAAAGTTAAAACATTTAAATTATCATCAGCCAATTGAGAAAATCATACAAATGAATACACTTTTTTGTAGGTGCCTTGAAAATCAAAACTACAGAATCTAGTCAATCATCTACTCAAAGCATAATGTAAAACTCAGAAATCTTCCATAGCACCTTTTTTTTTTCCTCATAGAGACAGATAGTGAGCAGACAGCTGGAGTCACAGGCAGTGAAAGAATTCAGCCAAATCAGATTAGAGTAGAAAAACATATTTATTGAAGGGAGCAGTGGGCATAACAGCAGTAAGAGAGCTGTCTAGCCGGGCTCAGTGGCTCAGCCTGTAATCCCGCGCTTTGGGAAGCTGAGGTGAGTGGATTACCTGAGCCTGCGGGTTCGAGACCCACCTGGGCAACTTGGTGAGACCTCATCTCTACAATAAATTAAAAAAAAAAAATTAGCCAGGCGTGGTAGCGCGCGCCTGTAGTTCCAGCTACCTGGAAGGCTGAGATGGAAGGATCGCCGGAGCCCAGCAGGTCAAGGCTGTGGTGGCTGGGAGCAGCCACTGCCCTCCAGTCTAGGTGACAGAGTGAGACTCCAACTCCAAAAAAAAAAACAACAAAATAAGAGAGCTGTCTGCTATAAATACATTTTTTTAAAGATTGAATAAATAGCAAGATTCAGTTGCTTTGAAACAGCTTGATAAATCAATAAAATGCATAATACTTTTTTGTGTCCTGATGGAGTTCATAGAAACAAATACAAAACTGAGATATGAAGGTGAAAGATTTAGTAGTTAAAAGGAAATTTACTGATGATTAATTCCTTTATTTTTAAATTTTATCTTATTTTATATTCAGGGGCACACATGCATGTTCACTACAAGGACATATTTGATGAATTGCTTTAATACTGCTCATATTTAACTTTCCATTTGCTCTCTATTTTCGCTCTAGTCTTTTTCCCATTTAAATCAACTATGGATCGATCAAGAGTCCCTGGTACTTTCCATGCCAGTAGATGGCGATCATATTCTTGTTTTTATTTCAATAGTCAGGTTCATAATAAATGTCATTCTGGACCCAAACTAGGTCCTCATTTCTGCATTCCAAGTTCAGAATGACCTATTTCTGATGCACATGGGAAAAGGACAGGAACACACTCAACAGAGGAACAAAAATTCAATATTTGGCAAACTGAGACGTAACCCCAAAATTGCTGCGTCTTTATTTTTCACTTTGCTGGGGAGTGTCAGGTCACGTGACAGTAGGAGTTTCTGGCAGAGGAGAAGGCTGAAACTTAGAACTAAAAAAAGAAATAGACAGATCTGCACTTATAGAGTATTCAATATCCCCTCTCTTTCATAACTGATAGAAACCTATAGTATTGAGGAAAAATTTTAATGGCAGCTGCGAGCATTAAGGCTATACTGGATTAATTTTAATTTTTAATCTTCTCTCCCCTTGACATGATTGTTAGTTGCATCATTTCTATTAATATATTTTTACAGTTTACAACACTTATACTCCATTCTGATAATTCTGCTCTGACTTCTACTTTTGTGCTTGACCTACGGGTAAATCCACTCACCCCTACCACTACACTTTTGCTATAATTTTCTTCATCAGTTCTTGGTTGGTTGGAATTTATCCTCTACTGTTTTCTTTCCATTGGAAGAATATTGACACATGTGTTAAAATTTAAATCTGATTGAGAGTATCATTTAAATGTGGATAACATTGTGTCTGGGGTTTTTTCCTTAGTGTTCTTATCTCTCCAGTGTAGCACTGCTTCTTACAGAATAACTCTGCTGCTTCTGGGTGATGTCCTAAGCCTTCAGGCTGTCTCTGCTCCTTGTCCCCCTGTGTGAGATGGCTTCTGGGTGACCTCATGGCAACAGGGGAGGGTCTGGGGTCTGCATACTGACCTTTTTGGAGATGTTCCGGTTCACTTGGTGGCTTTGGCCCTGATGACTCTGCTGTTGTGATCTAGTCCCTCAGCACTGTCAGGGGTTTCTCCCCGGCTCAGGTGTTGCAGCATGAAGATCTCCATCCTGCCCTGGTGTGACCATCCTCCCCGCAGCCTCTGCTTCAAGGTCGCCTTCCTCTCAACAGGGCCATCTGCAGCTAACCAGTCTGGCGTGCTACTCTCAGCCACCCGCTGACTCCGTCACTGAGCACCCCGTGAGTGTCTGGATTCCTTCCACACCCTTCATGTGGAGTGCGCGGATCCCAGGGCCACTCTTTTAGGCCTGTTGCCCATACCTGTCCCCACCGGCATGTCTAGTCTACTGTGATTACCGTGTTCTGAGTGAGAAGGCAATGCAAAGTGACATCTTCCAGGGTTCTCAGTGAAAAACAGGCCCAGATGCCCGTGCCTTCAGCTTAACCTTCTCTCTGGGATGGCTGCCGATTCACTAAGGTCTTCAGAAACCAGGCAGGCCTCTCCTCCCACTCTCTCCCTTTAAATGTTTATCCTTGGTCAGGCTTGGTGGCTCAGACTGTAATCCCAGCACTTTGGGAGGTCGAGGTGAGCGGATTGCCTGAGCCCGCGGGTTCGAGACCAGCCTGGGCAACTTGGCAAGACCGCATCGCTACAATAAATCAAAAATTAGCCGGGCAAGGTAACGCACACCTGTAGTTCTGGCTACTTGGAAGGCTGAGACGGAAGGATTGCCAGAGCCCAGCAGGTCAATGCTGTGGTGGCCGTGAGTGTACCACTGCACTCCAGCCTGGGCGATGGAGTGATACCCTAACTCAAAAAAAAAAATTTTTTTTTTCATCCATTCTCACCACCCTCAGAAAGGGCAATTCTCTCCTTCCAGGCTGGAGTGCAGTGGTGTGATCATAGCTCACTGCAACCTCATACTTCTAGGCTCAAGTGATCCTTCCACCTCTCCTCCCAAGTAGCTAAGCCACCACATCCGGCTCCCCTTAAGATTTTTCTTGCCAAACAGATTATCTTTGCCTTAATTCAGTGTTCAGAACATTGCCATATCCAAGGCTCCCCTTTTATAGAACAAACATTCTATAATACCTTCTTGACTGCAAGTATTAAAACAATTCCCTAACTTATTACAAAGGAGAAATAAAATGAAAAAATGCATTCTAAAAAGACATTTGCCCCACAGGTAGAATCACCATGGATCCCACAACCATGAATGCAGACTGATATAAACATCCCGTTTTTTACTCAAATACCATGAGTGCTATGATTTTCCAAAATGGTGAACACTCTTGACAAAATTATGAACATTAGGTATGATATTCCCTTAACTGGCATTGCAGTTACCATCCTGGAAAGTCAATAATGCTATATATTATTTGTTCATTGACATATATAATATGATCTGTTTATATGCAAAGCACAAAACTAGATAATATAATCATACTTTCATTAGTGCGATGATGTATAAAAATTTTATGGCAAGTGGAACAACCTTTCCATGCACAGGACTGTCTTGTGCACTGCAAGACACACAAACCCCTGACCCCTGCCAACTAAATGCCCATAGTGTCCCCAATCATTATGACAACTAACCTCCAACTCAATTTCCAAAATCTCATCTAAGGAACAGTAGCATTCCCACTGCGAACCAGTGGTCTAGACAGAAACTTCCCATAAAATAAGCTTATGATATCTCCCAGGTCTGCAGGTCATGGATTTGGTAACACTCTGCAAAATGAGCTTTTTGTTCATACAGTACTTTCATCTACACTGGGGGACTTCTTAGTATAAATTCCCTCATTAATTTATCTGAGACCTCCCAAGATGCCCAGACATTTGTTTGAAAACCACAGTGCCACATTTTACTGCTTTCTATTCCTGTCTTTGCCCCTTGATCTGTGTAACTACTTTCTCATCGGTTGAATTAACTCTTAATACCTCTCGGTTGGAAAACATAAGGAAAATCGAGGACCAAAGAGGTCAACTGACTCACACAGAGCCCCAGAGGTGGAAACTGGATCAACCAGGACTAGAACCCAAATCTTCCACCCAGAACTTTCCTACCAAGGCATATTGTTAGTCCCTTACAAGTTGATGCTTCACCTCACTTGAAAATCAGTGTCCAAATAATTTTTAAAAATATTTTGTTGGTGCAAATTAATTCAGCAGAGCCCGATTGTGCCAGAGTTAAGTGACACAATAAATTTCTCAGCCTGCAGACCTATAAAGTGGGGATCCCATTAAAGCTACAGCTAAGGAAACCTTTCAACTCTGTTCATAGCTCTTCTTTGAATCTAAGGTGCCTTGACTTTCCTTAGCTTCCTATTCTATATTTAACCATGTCTGTAGTCAGGTTTTGTTTAATGTGCCACCTGTTTTGTTGTTGTTGTTACTATGAAAGTTGACATTGCCTGTGTCTCTAGATTCTGACTTGGAGAGATCCATTTTGCCTAGAAACAGATAATAAAGTGAATCAAATGTTTGAAGCAAAAACAGAAGTTTTACCTTCTTCACTCAATGTAGCAAGTACTACTTGAGTGGAAGGAAATTGATGCCATATATACAAAATTAGAAAAAATGTTAGCCAGGCTCGGTGGCTCAGCCTGTAATCCCAGCACTTTGGGAGGCTGAGGTGAATGGATTGCCTGAGCCCACGGGTTCGAGACCCGCCTGGGCAACTTGGCGAGACCTCATCTCTACAATAAATCAAAAAATTAGCCGGGCATGGTAGCGCATGCCTGTAGTTCCAGCTACTTGGAAGGCTGAGGTGGAAGGATCACCAGAGCCCAGCAGGTCGACGCTGCTGGCCGGGAGCGGCCACTACACTCCAGTCTGGGTGACAGAGTGAGACTCCAACTCAAAAAAAGAAAAAAGAAAAAATGTTTACATGTCAAGAGCAAATTTTATTATCAAATTCCCTCTGCTTGACCACTTCTGACCTTCCTAAAAGACGTAATTTTATTGATGCATAATAAATAATTGCATATATTTATGGGGCACATGTGTTACTTTTATATATGCATATTATATATGACAATCAAATGAGGGTAATTGAGATATCTATCACCTCAAAATTTATCATTTATTTGTTTTGGAAACATTCCAAGGCTTCTCTTCTAGCTATTTCAAAATATACAATAAATTACTGTTACTTAAAGTCACCCTGCAATGCTATCAAACACAATATCAAACGTATTCCTTCTATCTAACCACATTTTTGTGCTCATTATTCAATCTCTCTTCATCTCTCCCCATGCCCAGATACACACCTACACAACTGTCCTAACCGCTGGTAATCACCATTCTACTCTCAATCTTCATAAAATCAACTTTTTTATAGCTCTCACAAATGAGTGAAAACATATGATTCAAGGAGACAACCCCAAAAATATACAAAATTATTTTCTGGAGGGTGGGCCTCTTGTAGTACAGGCTTTCCCTGCAAGCTAAGTGTTCTAGGAACCCATTGCCATCAGTGTACCAGCTAGCATTGTTGTAAGAGGCTGCATTCAGTTTCAGGAAATTTCTTTTTGGAGATTCTTTCACTGAGTTTTCCCATCTTATGATGGGTGATTTACGAACGCACCTGCCCTCTCCACACTGAGTGTTCAGTAGTTTTTTTACCAAGAAGGGTATGACCCTCCCTATTCACCCGATCTCACCCCAAGCAAATTTTTTGTTTGTTTGTTTCCCTGGATGAAAAAAGTCCTCAAAGGGAAATGTTTTGCAGACGTAGAAGAGGTGAAATAAAAAACGGCAGGAGTACTAAAAGACACAAAAACCGACAAGTTCAAAAACTGTTTTGAGCAGTAGAAAAAGTGTCTCAATAGGTGTATTGCATCAGATGGAGAGTACTTTGAAAGTGACTGAAATTTAAACATGTAAGAAAAAATTTGAACCTGTGGGTCTCACCTCTCAGTTGTCTCCCTGTTCTATGGTACAAACTTTGTGGTGTACCTCAGTTCTGCCACTACTCAGAGCTCTAGGGTCAGTGAAGTAGCCTCAGTGATATACACTATGGTCACACCCATGCCGAACCCCTTTATCTACAGCCTTCAAAACAAAGACTTGAAAATGGCCCTGAAAAAACTCTTCAAGAGAAAACATCCCCTACATAACAGAGACATTCATCTCAGATTGATATAAATGTTCATGAATTGCAGGGCTCAAAATTCTGGGAAGCCTTAATTGTGATTATTTTATTAGCTCAGTAAAAGATAATCTTCAATTAACTTTATTCTCAATGTTTAATATCATAATTTTGTCTTCCATTTTGAGCAATTGCTTCTTCAGAATCCCTTTTAAAACATTTAACCCTAACTCCAGTCAGAATGGCAATTATCAATAACTCAAAAAAATAACAGTTGCTAGAGAGGGTGTGGTGAAAAGGGAACACTTCTACACTGTTGGTGGGAGTGCAAACTAGTGCAACCTCTGTGGAAAACAGTATGGCAATTCCTAAAAGCTCTAAATATTGACCTCCCATAAAACCCCGCAATCCCCCTACTGAAGAACTCAAATCACTCTATTAAAAAGACACCTGCACACGTATGTTTATCGCAGCATCATTCACAAAAGCAAGAACCTGGAAGCAACCATTCTGTTCATCAAAAGAGGACTGGATTTTAAAAATGTGGTACATATACACAATGGAATACTATGCAGACATAAAAAAGAACAAAATCATGAATTTTGCAGCAACCTGGATGGAACTAGAATCTATAATGCTGAGTGATCTCTCACAGAAACAAAGATCTGAGTATCACATGTTCTCACATGCCCTTTACTTAACTCAGTTTGAGTTGTGTTTTCTGTCTTCTGCTGCCTAGAATGTTCCAATAAGTCTCACCTACTCTCAGCTTGTTGGTGCAATGCAATCGAACTTCTACCCACTCTACTAATAATGCCTTTGCTAAAGACACAAACACCTATGAATTCTTAGAATCAATGATCACCTCAGTTTTTCTCTTACTTGATCTCCTTGTGTCATTTATGTATTTTCTCCCACTACATAAAACTGCTCTCTTAGTTTCTAATTGGATTCTATTAAAAAAATATTATCTGGTTCTTTTACTTCTCTGGATGCTTCTCCTTGGTTGCCTTCTCAATCTCCACTGCCCTCTCACATGTTAGTATTCCAAGAGTTTTTTATTTGGACCTCTTATCATTCTGAGATCTTCCAACCTGTTCGTATCCACACCCATCACTTCCTCAACAGCTTATGCTCATTTCAAAAATTTTCCCAATCTCTTCTTCCCATTTTTCCAGATAACGTGTTAACATCTCAACAAATATTCCATGTATACCTCAAAATCATCATTTCTGTTATTGCACATGATCATCTTTCTCTCAAATCAGTAAAGGTTATGGAAACAGATGGCATGTTTAATTGGGGTGATTTGAGAGTAACTTAATAGAGGAACTATTTACAAAAGTTTGAGCATGGAGTATTGTGTTAGTCTATTTTGAATTGCTATAAAGAAATACCTGAAGCAGCAAAAAGAATAAAATACTTAAGAATAAATTTAACTGAGGCAAAACACTTGTCCAATGAAAACAACAAAACACTGATGAAAGAAATGCAAAAAGATACAAATAAGTGGAAAGACATTCCAAGTTCACAGGTTGGAAGATTAATATAAAGATGTTAATACTACCCAGAGAAATCTACAGATGTAATAAGATCTCCAAGAAAATCCTAGCAGTATTTTTGCAGAAATTTTTAAAAAGTCATTCTAAAATTTATATGAAACCTTAAGGGATCCAAAATAGAAAAAAAAAAAAAACTTTTAAAACAATGGCAAAGTCAAAGGTCTCATACTTGCTAATTTCAAAACCACAGTCATCAAAACAGTGTGGTATTGGTAGAAAAGGGGATATAAAGACCAACGGAACAAAACAGAGAACACAGAAATAAACTCTCACCTATATGGCCAAATGGTCTTCAACAAGGGAGCCAAGACCACTCAGTATGGGAAAGGAGAGTCTCTTCAACAAGTGACCTTGGAAAAATTGTATATTCACATGCAAAAGAATGAAGTTGGACCCTTACTTTACACCATGCACAAAAATTAAATTTAAATTGACCACAGACCTAAATGTAAGAACCAAAACTGTAAAACTTCTAGAAGAAAGCAGGGCTGCAGGCTTGGTGGCTCAGCTGTAATCCCAGTGCTTTGGGAGGCCGAGGTGAGTGGACTGCCTGAGCCCGTAGGTTTGAGAACCACCTGAGAAAATTGGCGAGACCTCACCTCTACAATAAATAAAAAATTAGCCGGGCATGGTAGTGCATGCCTGTAGTTCCAGCTACTTGGAAGGCTGAGGCAGAAGGATCACCAGAGCCCAGCAGGTCAAGATTGCAGTATGTGGGAGTGGCCACTGCACTCCAGTCTGGGTGACAGAGTGAGAGTTCAACTCAATTAAAAAAAAAGAAAGAAAACAGGGCTAAAACTTTATGACACTGGATTTGGCAATAATTTCTTTAATATAATATCAAAAACCAGGCAACACAGGAAAAAAGTACCAGGAGTGCCAAGAATATGTACACATGTTTTAAGAGATAATATCTATAGTAATTTTCAAAGTTGAATTGAATTATGGTAGCAATGGGTAATAAGACGTTTGCTAAGAAGATGGTCTTAACCAAATGAATGCTAGTATCACCATGCAACAAGTAAAACAGTATTACAAATTTAATACAGCTTTTTCCTTTCCTAAAATGTGTATACATTTTTTGGTACACCCTGTATATAAATGGGACTACATCAAAGGCAAAATGGGAGAAAACATTTGTAAATCACGTATTGATATCTGATAAGGAGCTAATGTCCCAAATATATAAACAACTCCTACAACTCAATGGTAAAAATACAAATAACTCAATATTTTTAAACAAAGTTCTTGAATAGACATTTCTTCAAAGATGATATTTAAATGGCTGAGAACAATATGAAAAGATGTTCAACATCACTAATCATTAGAGAAATACAAATCAAAATCACAATAACATATCACATCATTCCCATTAGAATGACTAGTATCAAACAATGAAAATAAACCAGAAAATAGCATATATTGGTGACGATGTAAAGAAAGAAGGACAAAATGATGAACTTCGCAGTAACTTGGATGGACTTAAGGTTATAATACTAAGTGATTTATCATAGAAACAAAGAACCAAGTATCACATGTTCTTACTCATAAACATTCCTTGAAAAATTATTGTAATACTATAAGAAAGGGATTGGCAGCAGTTGGAAACTGGCAGGGGAGAAGGGGGCACACCTCAAAAGCAAGGGTACCTGCATAATAAACATTTGTATAACTAATCCTGAATTGTACCTTACATAAGTAAAATTTAAAGGAAAAAAAAGAAATCAGAACACGTGCGTGCTATTGGTGGGAATGTAAAATGATGCTGCTTCTATGGAAAACAGCTTAGTGGTTCCCCCAAAGAAATGAAATAATTTCACTTGTAGGTATATGTAAAAAAATCCAAAATCAATATCTCAAAGTATTTGCACACCCGTGCTTTCTCCCCCTCCCCTTTGTACTCCCTACCCCCTCTCCCTCTCAATCTCCAGTGGATAAATGAGTAAACAAAATGTAGTATATAAATACAATAAAATATCACTCAGCCTTGAAATGGAAATAAATTCTATCATTGCTACAATATGGATGAACCTTGAGGAGACTATGCTAAATGAAATATGTCAGTCCCCAAAA
>NW_007047485.1:0-1093 GCF_000164805.1 Carlito syrichta
AAGCATTTCATGTGATATGTATTTTATTAATCATTCTCAAAACTTCTGATTTCATAGAAGAAGAAATTGAGATTTAGAAAGGGTAAACTTAGCTTTGTTGGTGAGTGGCAGAACCATGGATTAAACTAAGGATTAATTTACTCTGTGGTCAAAGTTCATAGCCCTACTGGCCATGTGGCCTCTCCAATTAATGCAGCTTTGCATGTACTTTGTTTAAAACTCAGGTTCTACAAAATTTCTGTCTTGCTTATGGAAGTCTACTGTTCTTGCTCTGCTACTAGTGTGGCCCTTTTAATAATTATTGTATATTTTTATCTAACCCATATTTTTCCATGTTAAAATAGGCCAGTACTCTGGTAACGTCTCTCAAAAGTTCTCTAAAATTTCAGCCCACAGAACTCCAGTACATAGTATTCTTGAGTCATTAACTCACAAATTCATTTATTTATAGCAGTCATTATTGACTTAATGTGGCACACTCAACTAAGTACTGAGGACACAAAGACGAGTACAAGGAATTATCTATTTTCAAAGTACTTGATTTCTGGCTAATGTATGTTGGGAAGTAGACAATTATGTGAAATGATAAGCAAGCGCCATAATAAAGGAAGAAGCATATGATATGGGAGTTGAGGGTTGGGGGCTAAAAAAGAATAATTGAGAAAATCAAAAAAGGCTTCTCTTCTGGGGAAGTGACATCTGCACGTATCCTTGAAAAATGGGGTAGAATTAGACAGACTAATAAAAGATAAAAGAATAACTTCAGAGCACATGAAACATTATCCTAACAATATATCATGAGGTTTTGGGATAACTTATGAGTGATGCCTTTGGATTCTCAGGAGGTTGCTCTGACATTTGACTGGACTAGTGACAAGTAACGACATCACAATATTCTGTTAAAACTTAAATTTTATAAAGTTTCAATGTAAAAATAATGCAATGCTTAACTCATAAAAATAATAATAAAAAATCATAATACAATCCAAAAAACAAAAGGAATCCCTTGTATGAATAAATCACTTGAAATCTTGATGTGAATCCTTTAGTTATCCAGGTGACTTCCTACAAATCTCATAAACTGCAAGAGACA
>NW_007047486.1:0-1423 GCF_000164805.1 Carlito syrichta
TTTTTTTTTTTTTTTTTCATTAATCAGTAGTTTTTATTATGGTTTTGTCGGGTACAGTTAAGGGTAGGTGTACAATGACGTTTCATTCAGGCACCCTGTAGATAAGAAGTGTTTTCCCATCCCCCGACAGATATTTGCTACTGTTAATCCCATCCCCCTCCCCCCCGTAGGTTCCCAGAAGAAAACAAACAACCCCATTATAAAATGGGCAAAAGACATGAACAGACACTTCACAAAAGAAGACATTCGAGCAGCCAACAAACACATGAAGAAATGCTCAACCTCACTAATCATCAGGGAGATGCAAATCAAAACCACACTGAGATACCACCTAACTCCAGTCAGAATGGCAATTACGTTCCTTTTCACTCTGTAAGCACTTTGGATAAAGATACTTAACTAGGTCAAGGCTTCCTCTGGACACAAGTTGTAACTCTTACAGTATCTCCAAGGTTATTCGTTTCATTGAAAACTTCTCAGGAATCCTCTCACTATTGAATCTTATAATCAAATTAATGGAGTAGTACAGTCTACAACTAAAATAGAGCCCCTTAGAAATTAAAGTAGGTTTCTATTCTTAAGTCTGAAATTGGGTGGGTTTTTTTGCCTGTGCCAGCTCTGGCATGTCACCCTGTCTTTTCCTTCTCCTTTCTCTAATAAACTTTATTTGAAAACTTTTTTAAAAGAGTCTAAAATCAATGTTCATTTTTGCATATCTGGAGAGAATTTAAAATGAGGGAATTAACTGTTGTTCCTTGATATTATTGACTGAGCAGAACTAAAAGGATCATAAAGTATATAATTGTGTCTTCTACGACATTGTATTAAAAGATAGTTTCCATAAAATACCAGAGACATCTCAAATCCTTATTTTGACAATGCCAAGACTCAATTCCCTTCCACTGAAATTATCTCTAATCACACTCACCGGGTCCTCACGCAAAGCATGATTTCTTTGACCTTCCTGCTTGGAGCCAGAATTGTGGGTGCATTTCTCATTATAAACTAGAGATACACTGTGAACTGCATTCAGAAACCTTGTCACAATGCTTGTAGCAGCAGAACTCTAGTATGACTTTCCCGTGAGATGATGGGACAAAAGCAGCAAGCTACGATGCTTCCTCCACTAATGGCTGGCAGGTCAGCACCGGACACCAAGAAGGTGCCACATTTTCTCTCTTATGTTAAGATGATGCCATGTGAATGAGTAATGTCCTTCCAACAGCACTGATATCAGGCACATTGCAGACCGTATAAAATGTGTATTCAGAGGTGGCCTTTCTTTTTTTTGGCCCGTATTGTTTTCTTTCTCTCATAGGACACTCTGTCCTAAAATGTCAAGAGTTTCTGCTGATTGCTCTATCTTGACAGGAGGAACACACACACACACACACACACACACACACACACACACACACACACA
>NW_007047487.1:0-1311 GCF_000164805.1 Carlito syrichta
AGAGACAATCAGATGCTTCTGGAAGCCTCATTCTCTGCACCACCCAGGGCTCAACCATGGCACTCACTGTTAAGCACATGCAACTTTAAAGTGGGTAGTCATAGTAACGCTGACTGTCCTTTCCAAGATCTTTTTCTTCTTTCTATTCCTCTTCTAGCCCTCCTCCCATCTCAAAACAGCACATACAAATAGAGAAAGAAAGCTGCTTCTTTGTGAGGGAGACATTTTTTTGGACACTGTTGTAACTGGGAGAGAAAAGACAAGGATAGAGATGTGGGCTATTTGTACAGCACTGCCTTAAATATAAATGTTTGCTGTAGCTCTGGGAGTCGGAAGAAGAAAAGAATGACTGCAGACAGAAGCTATACAAATGGCAGGAGTGCCTCTTCCCGTCCAGCACTAAAGAAAAGCCATCTCTTGTCCACCCTGTCCATCCACAAGACAACCTCTAAAGTGAGAAAGAAAAAGGAAGGCATTCAAATATGGCGTGCAGCTGGTACCTCTTCATATATTGTAGTTGATGAGAAATTGGAATGGAAGGCCATATACCAAGGGAGAAAAGGTACCACAAAATATGAAAACATACATATCTGTAAATGCATGAGAAGTTCTGGAAGAAAACTCACTACACTCAAAAGTGGGTATCCTCCTTTAAAGAACTGGGGGGAGGGTGCTGGGGGTGGCCCAAAGGAAAATTCACTTTGTACTAGTATTTTGTATTATGAAACATGAAACATCTAAACAATGAGACTAAGTCCATGTGCTACTTGTAATTTTTATAAAATCAATTTTTAAAAGGCATGGTAGAAAGTTTGATGAGATTTAAAAGTATAGAAATTTAGCAGATTACTAGCATTTACAGACTCAGAAAGAAACATAATCCAACAAGGCACATCAGAAGCTTTCTTTCACACCGTGTTTAAACATGCTGCTTTTATGGATTATATTCTGCAAGATTTTACACCAAAACAGTTCACGTAACCAACACTGAAAAGTTTAGGATATCTCTTCTGCACATTTTTTTATTTCAAAGACAAAGCCTCTGAACTCAAATGTAAAAGTTCATTTTTAAAATCTCTAAGAACAGTCAAGATTTCTAAAATAAAAAGATAATAACTAGCGAGCATGTGGATACCTTAATACAGTCTTTCAAAGCTACTAAATATTATTCACTTTTGGCAAATACATTAGCGAGAGTAAAAAATTGGGTTGCTGAGGAGGCAGATCCCAGTCACCAGAATAGTCATTGTGTGTTGAGGTTAAGTCCAAGTACCGTCCTGGTAATTAAAGTGAGATGTCTTTAAGAAACTG
>NW_007047488.1:0-6037 GCF_000164805.1 Carlito syrichta
CGGACGCTGTCCTCCAGGGGAGGTAGGCGGGAGCGGCTGCAGCCGGCAGCACCCTGGGACCTTCGTCCGTGCGAACGAAGTCACCGGGCAACCGCACACACGGACGCCCTGAAGCGTAGCGCACGGCTGCACGTTGTCTTCGTGGCGGCTGCGGCCTGCTGTTCTACGGCACACAGTGCGATGCCCCCATGGCGGGATAGCCGGCACCGGCCCAGTGTGCAGCTCATGCCTTCCGAATGCCCCCAGTGACCTTGGGAAAGCATTCAGCATCTGTGTCTCAGCTTCCTCGTCTGGGAAGTATCGGCGATAATCGTGCCTCTCTCCTAGGGCTGTTCTGAAGGTTCACGGAGGTACTGTGGAGTAATCTAGATTATTTTTGTTTACATCCTATGGCATGAAAATGAACAGCTTCTACGAGGTCCCAGATGTGATCCTCATTTGCTTAGGGTAGCGGGAAATCTGCTTCCACCTCAGCCTGCAAAAAGCCCTGTCTTCATGGTGAGTCTAAGAATCCCCCAAAGCACCAGGTTGTGTTCAAAGGGCAGACAGAGCCAAAATTCAGGGGGTCCCCGAGACCGGTGTTCTGCTCTCCCCACCCCCCCTTCCAGAAGCTGTGCACCAGCTTCTAACTTCATGGCTCTTTCAGGATAAAGCCACCTACCCAAACCCAGGACTGGATGATCCCATGCACAGGCCACACCCATGAGCCCTGCAACCTCTTGATATTAGCTACCATAGGGATGTGGACCAGTATCGGTCCCTGCTCTGTTAGGAACCAGGATGCCCGCCAGGTGAGCAGCAGGGAAGCAGAGCACTGCCTTCTGCCAGACCAGCAGTGGCATTAGATTCTCATAGGAGCCCGAACCCTATTGTGAACGGTGCATGCACGAGATCTAGGTTGAATGGTCCTTATGAGAACCTAATGCCTGATGATCCCTCCCACCCCATCCATGAAAAAATTGTCCTCCATGAAACCAGATGCCAAGAAGGTTGGGAACCACTGTGCTACTATACAAGTACAACCTGGTGTCATCTTGAAAGCTCAAATTGTATGGCCAGTGGTTTGGTTTTGTTTTGTTAATCACCTCTGAGAAGACACCAAAGTCTGTTTAGTGTTGAAGAATTCCCAGAGATTCTGATCCAGACTTTTGTCCAGCTGCATTTCCCAAGGCACCCCATAGAGCCAGGGTTTCAGTCCCACAGCTGAGCTTACCCTTCCTAAGAACCTTGAGTCCCTACCCCCAAAGGACTTGAGGAGGTCTCCCTAGCCTCCCCTCCTCCCCCAACCAGGATGTATACCATTCCCTTCCCACGTGGAGTCTCCACACACTGCCGCCGTAACAAAGTACTACAAACCTGGTGCTTTAAACGGACGTTTATTGTCTTGGTTCTGAGGCTACAAGTCTATACTCAAGATGTCACCAGGGCCATGCTCTGTGCTCTGGTCTGAATGTTGGAGTTGCCCCCAAATTCATATGTGGAAACTTAATCCCCAATGTGGTGGTATTAAGAGGCAGGGCCTTTGGGAGGCGATTAGGTTACAAGGGTTCCACCCTCATGATGGGATTAGTGGCCTGGTGAAAAGCCCATGAAGGAGCTTGTCTGCCCCTCCCGCCATATGAGGGCACAGCTTTGAGGTGCCGTCTGTGAAGTTCAGGCCCTCGCCAGATACTGAATCTGCTGGCACCTTGGTCTGGGACTTTGCAGCCTCCAGAGTTGTGCGAAATCAATTGTTGCTCATAAATCACTCAGCCTAAGGTATTTTGTAACAGCAGCCCAAGACGTTCCCTCTGAAACCTGGAGGGAAGACTCCCACTGCTTCCTCCTGGTGTCTGTCTGGTGGTGAGACACCAAGAGTTGACAAATTCTTAGTGTTTCTTGGCATGCAACTGTGTCTCTGCCTCCACTGCCATGTGGCATTCCCCCTGTGTATCTGTGTCATGTCCAAACTTCCCTCTTTTTCATAACGGATTAAGGGCCCACCCTAATAACCTCATTGTGACCTGATTACATCTCTAAAGATCCTAGTTCCTAATAAGGTCATATTCACAGTGATGGGGTTAGGGCATATCTTTTTGGACAATATCGTCAACCTTTAACACCAGGTGTCTTCGTCTATTTTCTGCTGCCATGAAAGTGCACCACAGACTGGATAATTTATAAAAGAAAAGAGATTTATTTGGCTGGAAAGCCTAAGATCAAGGGGCCACATCTGGTGAGGGCCTGCTTACTGCAACACGATGGAAGGTGTCATGCGGAAAAAGCGTGCGACAGAGGGGATGGGGGGAGCCCCCTCCTCTGACAATGGCTTTAGTCTGTTCAGGAGGGCAAAGCCCTCACAACCTAATCATCTCTTCAAGGTCCCACCTCTTCATACCACCACAATGGCAGTTACATTTCTTCTTTTTTTTTTGAGTGGGAGTCTCACTCTGTCGCCCAGACTGGAGTGCGGTGGCCGGGACCTCGACCTGCTGGGCTCCGGCGATCCTTCCACCTCAGCCTTCCAAGTAGCTGGAACTTCAGGCGTGCACTACCACGCCTGGCTAATTTTTGATTTATTGTGGCGATGAGGTCTCGCCAAGTTGCCCGGGTGGGTCTCGAACCCAAGGGCTCGGGCAAACCACTCACCTCAGCCTCCAAAGCGTGGGATTACAGGCTGAGCCACCGAGCCCGGCCGGCAATCACATTTCAACATGAGTTTTGGAGGAGACATCCAAGCACTAGATATTCAACAAACCCCAGCTGTGAGTATCACAGTCTGAGCACTTGCATGGTATATACATGTCCATCCCACAGCACAATAAAAACAACAGCCCCAGGTCGTGCCTATGTCAAGACCGTTGCGTAAAGGGGGCCATCTGGCCACCTGCCTGTAGCTTGGGCGCGCTTAATTCTGAAAGGGTTGCTAAAGGACAAGGTGGCTTTGGGACAGGTGATAGTCTTATCCCAGGCTTCATCACTGCTCTTTTAAATAATTAATTCATCTTCCTTGGTGTTTGCATCCTTCAAATATTTGTCGACGGTTATCATGTCCCTGTAGTCAGCACTTAGCGCCGCTCTCCATATTTGCTGTAGTGTTGAGTATGTGTTATTGTCATCATCAACATCATTACTATTATTTCCTCCTGGTGCACTCCTTCAGTCCCTCAGCACTGGCATCACTGTGTGCATCTCCTCCAGGTTCCCAGCCTTTCCAGTGCCAAGGTACCTGGGATGGAACATTAAAAGTCAGTAGTGGTGACAAGGGACAGCTTGCAGGTCCTCTGGCTCCTTGTACCTCTCTAATTCTCATCAGTTTCCCCCAAAGCCACAGCAACAAAATAGGCCAGCTAAGCGAAAACAGCATGCTTATAGTGCAGACACGGCTTCCAGACAACCTCCCCGTCCACACCCAGCCCGATAGTCCTGTTTCCTCAGCTGCAAAATTAGGAAGAGAATCCCTGCTCTCAACAACATGGGATTATTGTAAGAACTCAATGAGGAGAGAAGCTGAAGAGTGCATTGTAAACTCAAAACAGGGAGGGTGGTAGTCTCAGCAATGCCTTTGGCATACAATGGGATTTCTGCAGAACATTCCAGGGGGCGGCTATTCTAAAGAGCTAGAAATTCCAAGTTAGAATTTACAAATGAACTCGATAGAGCTGAGACTCACCCTGAAATCTGTCTATTGAAGGAATATACAGAGATGCTCTACTTCAAAAGCTATTCCTAGATGTCAGTATTCCAAATAAAGTGTGGAGCGTGGAGCTGGGTGGGCCCTTGGAAACATGTTACAGATGGTTCTGATGAGACTTTGGAAGGTTATGCTGCCATAAAAGATTTTTTTAAAGAAATCCACCTTGTCTTGCATTTCAGATCTCGCTGAAGAGTTCTTCTGTACTCAGAAGACTTATTTTCAGCCTGAGAAGAATGATTTTCAATGGTTCTGTTGAACATGCAATTCTCACGCAAGTATTTCTATAATTATCCTGTTTCAGTTATAATACAGTTTCTGGAACAATAGTACTTGTATTGTATTGCCATATCTGTTATAATAGATGTTTTATTACAGAAAATTATGGTGGAGTCACTATTATGATTCTGAAGTTTCTATTTTACATTGCTCATAGAATGGAGATTCTTTCTCCCCATAGCTTTACTTTAAAGCTGCTTTGGATTGGGGGGGTTCTTTTTCTTTTCTCTTTATTGGAACTTTGGTCTGTTTGAGATTCTGTTGAATGGCAGAATGTTTTCTCTTGCTCCAGTGCACATATGCTATGAAGTCACTCCTGGTATTCGTCTCCTTGTTAACCTGTGGTACGTACAATTTTTCTAAAAAATGTCACCTAGATTATATACACATCTGCATAATTTTTATTATTGTTTAAGAGATCCCAGTAACCCGTACATTAAATGAAGCTGATAAACTATATTTTGAGAAAGAATAGATAATATCAGTGATGATAACAATAGAAAAGCCAAAACATGAAAGCACATTCAGGGTAGGTGGTATCCTATCTTAGATGGTAGCCCCACCTTGAAGAATGGTGAACTAGATATTTCTGCAGCCAAATCAAGGGCCCCAGATCCCCCGGCTGGTGTAGGCCCAGCTGGGGTATGGAAGTGTTTTTGCGGACTAGCAGCGATGATCTTTGCCTCCAAGAAGATATCACCCAGGGGAAGGGTGACCCTCAACTCCTGGACATCCGGTCTGAGTATTCGGCTCAGTCCGCTTTTCCACAGTAGAAGGATTTCCACAATCAGAAGTCCCAGAATATCTGCTCATAGCAGTCTAGCACCATAAGAACCCACCTCTGAGTTCAGCTACCATTTCTACATGTCCCTGGTAAAAGACACGCCTGGGCGTAGAGCCTGGAACTGCTGATGGAGGGGCCAGTCCTGGGCGCTGAAGGACAGAGGTTTCCAAACACAGAGTCTTTGGTTAGACATAATTTCTGGTTTTCAGATGATTTCTTTTCTTTTTTGAGTCAGAGTCTTACTCCGTCGCCAGGCTGGAGTGCAGTGGCACACTCACGGCCACCGCAGCCTCAACCTGCTGGGCTCAGGCAATCCTTCCACCTCAGCCTTCCAAGTAGCTGGAAGTACAGGTGTGTGCCACCCCACCCAGCTAATTTTTTGGTTTATTGTAGGCTGGTCTCGAACCTATGTGCTCAGGCAATCCTCTCACCACAGCCTCCCAAAGCGCTGGGGCTAAAGGCGTGAGCCAATGCATTCTGCCTTCAGATGATTTCTTAAGCAGCCCAGGAAACAGAGAAAAGGGAGCTTCCTGTGGTCACACTATTAGTAAGAGTCACAACAAAACTCCAAGCCTCTCGGCCCCCGGGTCGCCGTTCTTTCCATAACTCACAAGCTCTGGCATGGACAGAAAGGAGATCTCAGGGGGTCCTGTGGGCCGAGGCATTTGCATCAGGTGCAGAGTGCCTTTGGAAGGCCGGGAAGCTGAGGGAGGGAAAAGATACACACAGGTACTGAAAATATTGTGACGTTTTCAGGGAATCCGGCCGATAGTCGGGAGCTTCCCGAAGAGAGGCATGTGGGAATTTTCACGGTGTTATTCTGAGGCTCGGCCGCAAGCGGAGGCGACATCTCCGGGGTCTGTCTCCCCGCTCTGGCCTCAGTGCCCGTGCTGCAGCAGGGCTGGACTGCAAAACTGCAGCCACGTCGGGGAGCCCACCTCTGGCTTCAGGATGAAAGCAAGGGGGAAGGGAGCCCCTGGACGGGCGGACCCCTTTCTGGCAGCGCAAGCACGAGGCCTCCGCCCGTATTTCCATCCCTGCTTGTCTGCCGGAGGACCTCGGTGGGCCGACCCTGAGGGGCTGACCCTGGTCCGACGGGCGACCTTTGGCAGGTTCTGTGGGCCAGGAGTTCCAGGGGGCCGGGTGGGCCCCCGGAGCCCGCAGTGGCCTTTCAAAAAACGCACACATGCTTTTCAGCCAGGGCGGCCCTTCCCCTGGCCGAGGCTCAGGCAGCTCCTCCGTGGCTAAATCCCCGCCGCGGGGTTTTCTTTTTCAGGGGCTGCGGCGCGCCCGAAGCGACG
>NW_007047488.1:6794-20593 GCF_000164805.1 Carlito syrichta
CCGCTGGCCGGCTGGCTGCCGCCTCGGCTGCGAGAAACGGGCCTTCCACCTGCCCGCCTTCCCGTGGCTGCTGCGCCTGCCCCGAGAGCGCCGGGATTTCTCTTAGGAGGTCTGGGGACTCCCGTGTAGTGGAAGGGCCTGCAAGTGGGGGCTTCTCTCTCTCCCTCTCTTTTTTAATTTGACGGAGCTTAATTGCGCAAAGAATGGTTCGCGAACCGGGCAGCCTTCCAAAACCCGGGGCTTCTCTTAACGTTGTATTTGCAAAGCAAGCTCACTGCTTGCTGAGGTCTTATGCTTGCTAAGGTAATGTATTTTCTAAAATCCTCTGTTCTAAACTTTAAGGAAAGACAGAAAATGTCAGTAGTTGCTCTCAGGGAACAGCGTCGACATCACGGTCATTTCCTGCTGCATAGCCAGTTACTTCAGGGCTTGGTGGCTTGAGACAAACATTCACTCTCTCCCACAGCTTCTGAGGGCCAGGAGTTGGGGAGAGCTTTGGCTGGCGCTCTTGTGTGGGTTCTCTGGGAGGCCTCCGTCATCTGAAGGGGTGACTGGGGCGGGATGGCCTGTTTCCCACGGGGTCGCACCCATGTCTGGCCGGTTGGTCCTGGTTATTGGCTGAGACCGAGATTTTTGGCCTGTGGTTCCCTCCACAGGCTACTTGAACATCCTCGTGATTTCGAAGTCACTTCCTAGGCTCAGCGCAATGGCTCACAGCTGCACTCCCCAGCGCTTTGGGAGGCTGAGGCAGGAGGATCGGGAGGCTGAGGCAGGAGGATCGCTTAAGCCACAGGCGTTCAAGACCATCGAGGCAACATAGTGAGGCCTTGGTTCTACAGAAATTAGCAGGAGGTGGCGGGCACCTGTAGCCCCAACTACTGGAGAGGCTGAGGCAGAAGGATTGCCTGAGCCCAGGAGGTGGACGCTGTGGTCAGCTATGACCATGCCTCTGCACTCCAGCATGGGCGACGCAGACTCAAAAAGGAGAGAAAAAGAAACTGGCTTCTTCCAGAGGGAATGAACCAAAAAGCAAAGCAGAAGCCACACTACCTTTATGTGAGGTCACACGCCATCACGTCCTCAACGTCCTACTGGTCAGGCAGTCCAGCATTCATCCATCTGGTTGGGAGCTACGTAGAAACATGAGTACCAGTAGGCATGGATCCCTGTCACCATCCTGGAGACTGATGCCACGATTGCCATTAATATGATCTGATTGGGGTTTTTGAGTGTCTGAAGGAGAGTCCTGTGTGGCTGAAGCCACCCTCTCTTACTGGCCTTTCTAGTTGATGCAAACTCAAGTGGTCGGTGACCCTTAGTGGCATCCATTAAGCACGACTCAGGTCCCCTCTGGGCGCTCCCCTTTCAGACTGGGGATTAGCATAATGATTGAGATGAGCCCCATCCCTGCATCCCCGATGATCCAGAGAAGAAGACACAAGCGAACGTATAAACACAGCAATTATGGCTACGCTGCTCTGGAGGCCGCGCTGTCAACTGGTGATTTCGGGGAGGAGACTCAGCCCTGAGTGCCAAGTTTGGAGGGCGGTGTACCTTGGTCCTCCCCAAATGGGAAATTCAAGTGATCCAGGCATTTCAGATTTCCGAAAAGCAAGACCTTTCAGCAGGTCTGGGTGAGATGGAGTTGATACTATCACACCTTCAGGGAACACCAGCATACCCCGCCCCGCCCCCAGAGAGTAAACTACACAAGGCAGGTGCTAGTTGTTTCTTATTTGGCCCTACAGCTCTGGTGCCTAGAAGAGTGACTGGTCCATACTTGGTACCACTGATGACTGTCGTTAACGGCCATTACCTAATGGTTGTCGACCCTGTTGGTGTCCCCAAGTCTTTCAGGTTTAATTAGTAAATGCAAGTGATTCAAGCCCTCAGTCCACTTACAGGGAAACACAGGAACTAAAACTCAAAGCCTAAGCCCCCCAACCGACTGAGCAGACCCAGTTTTGGCCAAGGGGACATCAGCCACTGAGTTCCAGGTTGTGACGGAGCAAGAGGCGAGACACGCCTCATTAGACACCCTCCTGTTTGTGGTTTAAACATAGCAGCTGACTGCATTCATGTTAAAATAGAGGCCATAAGACTGACAGAACAGACTCTTTGTAGCAAGAAGACACTGCACTACAAACAAAACCAAAGGCCATGCCAGGTAAGGCTGAAGTCACATGCCCTGCCCCTAAAGAATCAACTGTTTCCTGACTGAACCAGCCTCAAGACACTGGCGGCTTATTGCCGGATGTCGACAAACTGGCCTGTTCCACAAGCCGTAACTGACTGACCACGAGACTGATTTCAGTCCCTTTCTCCTGATGACTTTCTCTGGGTCACAAAGGCTGAGGTCTTGAGTGCCTTTGTGTTCCTGCTTCACCTCCTGACGTCTAGGGCCTAGTCGGAATGAATTTCAGTGTTAATCTCACCCCAAGGTGAACATGAGATGCATGTTTGCTTGACATGCCTGTGCATGGTCCCCTTTACGGATATTCACAGTCCTCCTGTATCCTGTTGAGGATGTTTGTTTGGTCAACCTGGTCAGCTTACATTCCTGTCTAACCCCTCCCCCTTGAAGTGCCCGCCTTTTGGCTTCTGCCTGTCGGGAGGCCACCGCGCACTGTGTGTAAGAAAGATCAGGCTGGGCAACACAGTGAGATCTCGTCTCTCAAGAAAATCAAAGAATTAGTCGGGCATGGTGGTGCATGCCTGTGCAGTCAAGCTACTTGGGAGGTGAGGCGGAAAGATCACCTGAGCCTAGGAGGTCGAGGCTGCTGTGAGCCATGAGCTTGCCACTGCACTCCAACGTGGGTGACAAAAAAAAGAAAGAAAGCTCACCTTTTCTTCTTTCTTCTTCTTCTTTTTTTAAAGTGAGAGGCTCACTCTGTCACCCAGGCTGGAGTGCAGTGGCAAAATCACGGCGCATCGCAGACTTGACCTTCTGTCCTCAGGCGATCCTTTTAGCTCAGTGTCCCAAGTAACTGGACCTGGGACTACAGGCACAAAGCTGGCTAGTCTGCGTGTGTGTGCGTGTGCGTGCGTGCGTGTGTGTGTGTGTGTGTGTGTGTGTGTGTGTTTGTGTGTAGATGAGGTCCACTCTGTGGCCTACACTGGTCTCGAACTCCAGGGCTCAAGCGGCCTTTCCGCCTCAGCCTTCCAAAGTGCTGAGATTCCAGGCTTAGCCCCAAACTCACCTTTTCTAAATGTATAAATGGAGTGATATTTACACTAACAAACATCAGCTCAGAATCTCTAGAGATTACCGAGAGGTGTGGTGAGAGCTAACTCCTCGTTTCCCCTGAGGCCTGACTCTTTTGGGCTCTCTCTCGGCCTCCCTTTTCAGCTGCTGGAGCCCTCTCTCTGCCCGGCATGTCTGGCCTGAATGAATTGGGACTCCAGACTTCCCCAAGCCTCTCTGACTCAAGGTGTTGGTGCCGCAGACTCAGAGCTAGACATAACCACATGACCCACCAGGTGGCCTGGAAGGGAATGTTGAGACTTCTAGTTCTTGAGAGTGCTTGGGACCAGTCAGGCTCTCTCTGTCTTATCTGGCCTCTCACCTCTCCCTTCTCATTGACCAGCCTCCAGTGCACGCCCACGCTCTTCCTGGGCTTCCTCCACAGCCAGAGTCAGCACCACGCACACCCCTTCCAGGCCTCACCAGTCAGGTTCAGAGCTCTGAACTAACGCCTTACCTCTAGTTTAGGCTTGGTGCCTACCCTTCTTCTAAACGGAGGGAGGCAGTGGGCACAGAGACTTAACGCTATTCCCACAGCAAATGAGGCAACACCGCCCCCCTCCCCCTTAGAAGACACAAGCACCCTGGTCAAATTTTCTGAGTTTTTGAAAAATAACATTTTTTATTTGGGCTATACATAGCTATCCATACATACTCACAAGGCTGCTGGCTCAAACAAAGGGAAATCATCTTGACAAACGAATCTTGAGTAAGTTTCTTTCAAGATGTTTTGGTGCATGATTGCTGTCACTTTGCAGAACAATTTGTTGTCCACACAGTGACTTTGGGGGCTTCCTGAGAGTGTTCGTTCTCCAAAGACTATTAAGCAGAGAGCTGGCACAGTGGAGTGAATCCCAGCCATTTTGTGGCCAGGTGGACTGAGGGAGAAGTTCAGAGTGATTTGCAACGTCTCAGACAGAAATATAACATCTCTTTCATCCTCTGCAGAGTCTGGAGCTAAATTCACACCTTTTTTTTCCTTCCCTCACTTAAAATCAAATTCTCGCCCTTAATACTTCACTTCAGAACTGCACCACCAATGATGATGTCTTCTCATGCATATGAATTACCCAAAGTTTATGAGAATAAGCCCCACTGGAGTGAGCTAAAGCCTTTAACCCAAGTAAATTTAATGCTGCTAAGCCCTGATTACGGCAAAGGTGTCTTTTTTGTTTTAGAAGACATTTAGGACAGTTCACATCACCCAGCACAGATGCGCTGAAATCGATTGCAGGGGGAACCATAAAGACAGCATATGCTCCCCGAATCTGCTTCTGAGCCAGGTAGGATCATGAATTCTGATGTGGGATCGCAGCACACAGTGGCATCTGTCTCCCCTGCGCACACCAGGCAGCGGCTTCTCTGTGTGGCCATGGGGGGGACACCCTTCTTGCCGTCTACCTGTGAAAAGGTGGAATCTTTTAATCTGGAAACCTGCTCTAGCATGGCACCTTCTACAGACCACACGGAAGCTCAGCAATATGTGTAGGGAGAGCAAATGAAACGTAAACTGTGATGCTTGATGTTAAACATAGAGGTGGCCAGATGTATCCTGCAAAATTTTCAACCTCTGATGACGTCACCTTGGAGAAACAGCCATGACAGGAGCCCCTCCTGCAGCACACGTCGACTCACCAGAGTTCTTGCAGAGGCAGAATTTTAGGCTTCATGGCTGAGCCCAGGACATGACCCAAAGATAACACTAGGGGGTGGTATAGATTAGGAAATCCAGGAAAACTCGTGCTGGTGAGGCTCAAGGGGCTGCCCTCCTGATTTTAATCTAACAAACTGAGCCTTTCACTTTGTGGGAACTTAAGCCACCACCATTTCTGCTACGATTATTCTAGATAGGTCCGATGTGAAAAACTTCCGTAGCTAGTGATTATATGACTGTGGGTGGCAGGACCCACGTCCGTGAGACGCACGCTTTGGGTCCGTATCTTAAGTACCCTGAGCGCCGACCCTCACTAGCCTGGCACTGAATCCCATCCACCGGCTCAGTCCTCCTCTGAGGGCAGCTGGAGTCCGGAGGCAGTCCCTGGAAGCAGGGACGAGGAACCGGAGCAGGTGGCTCACACAGGGAAGGACCACAAGTCAACACAAGGAGCATTACCGAGGCTGGTGGCATCTGCGGGCAACCAGGGCTCATCCCTGGGGACTTCGGAGGAGAACACAGAAGGCCTTTCCCTCACTGGTGGAGAGCGCCAGGGAACATCGCCCCCTGTGCTTCCAGGTTGTCCACGTGTCTGCCTGCTGAATGGGCTCTTTCTGTCATCCCATGGCACGGCGCGAGGGAAACCCTGGGGCCAAAGCAAACAACACGCTCAAGGCAGGGCGCTGTCAGGACAGGGCAGGCGGAAGCATGCACAGAACTGCTCGCCACGGCCATCGCTGGAACGGCTGCGGCCAAGAGGGGGTGAGACCGTGCGCATGCCACGTCCAGGGCCGTCTCCCCTGTGCCACTCAGACCCATGGAGGCCGGTCCTGTCACCAAGTCCTAATGTGGAGGCCAGCGGGGGCCCTGCTGGGAGTGCTCCTGAGGCCGTGAGGATCTCCCTCGTCTCCTCCTGCACCAGCCATCCCAGCTTCCCTCACTCTCAGCTCACCTGAGTGGAGGGCCTGGGAGCGGACCACACCTTTCCCTTCTCTGCGAGTGTCAGCCCGTTGCTGCTGCGACTGCCCGGTTACCTTACTGCAGGTTTAAGACTCACCAAGAGGGTCCCCACACACTCACCCTCACATGCGGAGCGACAACGCTCGCTCCTTGTGGTCATCAGGACAGGCTGCCCCCACCGGGATCACCACTATCTTTTAAACATTTGGTAAAATATATACAACGTGAACTTGCCACTGGAACAATTTGAAGTGTTCGATTCAGTGGCATTAATTACGTCCACATGGCTGGGCAATCATCACTATTGTCTATTTCCAAAACTCTTCCATCATCTCAGATAGAAACTTTGTCACCATCAGGCAAGAACTTCCCATGCCCACCCTCAGGCCCTTGTGATCGCTCATTTACTTTCTATCCCCGTGAACTTGTCTACTGTAGACATCCCATGTGAGTGGAATCATACAGTGTTTGTCCTTGTGTAACTGGCTTGTTTCACTCAGTATGTTTTCACCCACGGTGTAGCATGCATTAGAACTTCACTCTTCTGCCGGGCTTGGTGGCTCAGCCTGTAATCCCGCGCTTTGGGAGGCTGAGGTGAGTGGATTGCCTGAGCCCGCGGGTTCGAGACCCGCCTGGGCAATTTGGCGAGACCTCATCTCTACAATAAATCAAAAATTAGCCGGGCGTGGTAGTGCGCTCCTGTAATTCCAGCCACTCCGAAGGTGGAGGTGGAAGGATCGCCGGAGCCCAGCAGGTCGAGGCTGCCGTGGCCGGGAGTGTGCCACCGCCCTCCAGTCTGGGCGACAGAGTGAGACTCCAACTCAAAAAACAAAACAAAACAAAACAAAAAACAACAAAAGGAACTTCACTCTTCTTATGACTGAATAATGTTTCATTGTATGTGCAGTATGTGCCACATTTTATCCCTTTACCTGTTAGTGGCAACTTGGCTTGCCACCTTTTGGCTATTGTGAATAATGCCTTAAACACTGGCATACAGGTTTGAATCTTTGATCTGTTGAATGCCTGCTTTTAATTTTTTGGGGTGTATACCTGGGAGTGGAATTTGGGGGCTGTATGGTAATTCTGTTTTTAATTTTTTTTTTTAGAGACTGCCGAATTGTTTTCCATACTGGCTGCATCATTTTACATTCCTACCAACAGTGCACAAGCGTTCGAATTTCTCACCAATACTCGTTATTTCCTGTTCTGTGTGGGGTTTTTGGTAGGGTGTGGGATGGTATCTCATTTTGGTTTTGATTTGCATTTCCCTATTGATTCGTGATGTTGAGGATACTTTCATGCAGCCACTTATATTTTCTTTGGATGCATGTCTACTTAAGTTATTTGCCCACCCTTTTTTTTGAGTTGGAGTCTCATTCTGTCACCCAGGCTGGAGTGCAGTGGCACGCTCATGGCCACTGCAGCATCGACCTGCTGGGCTCAGGTGATCCACCTCAGTCATCCAAGTAGCTGGGACTACAGGCATGTGCCACCACGCCTGGCTAACTTTTTTTACTTATTGTAGAGATATGGTCTTGCCAAGTTGCCTAGGCTGGTCTCGAACCCATGGGTTCAGCCAAGCCTCTCACCTCAGTCTCCCAAAATGCTGGGATTATAGACGTGAGCCTCTGCACCCGGCCATTGCTCATGTTTTAATTGAATAGTTTGTCTTTTTGTTATTGTCTTTTTATTATATAAAGAACTCTGCCAGGAGTTCTTTATATATTCTGAGTATTAAGCCTTCCTCAGATATTTGGTTTGCAAATATTTTCTCCCATGCCTTAGGTTGTTTCCTGATAATGAACTTTAATGCACAAAAGTTTTTAATCTTTATGAAGTCCAATTTACTTATTTTTGTTCTGTTGCTTGTGTGTTGATATCATATCTAAGAATACATTGCCAAATTCAAAGTCATGAAGATTTACCTATTTGTTTTCTTCTAAGAGCTTTATAGTTTGAGCTCTTATGTTTAAGTTATTGATCCTTTTGAGTTAATTTTTATGTAGTATAATGGAGGGGTACCTCTTTATTTTCTTGCAGGTGGAAATCCAGTTATCTAGCTGTTCTTAATTGCCTCTGGCCCACGGACTTGAGAAGCCCGAGGTGACCAGGCAGTATTTATATCCTCAGGTTCCACGGCATTTGTGATGTCCTCTGGTGGAGGAATGCCCTCTCTGCCTCTCCAACCCCACTGAGAACTAGCATGCCTAATTTGCTCAACCCGAGGGAACAGGAAGCACAGATCTCTCCGGGGGACCCCTGAAAGCGACCCTATGCCTTGGCTCCCAGCACATACACTGCAGCTTAAAGAATAGCATCCCGACTCTACAGGCCTCACCACAGGCCTTCCGGCGTTCTGCGAGGCCTGCTGCTTCTGGAGGGATCTCGTAGTCATGAGCCTCTTCACTACAAAACAGATCCTTGTCTTTAGGCAATATTGTCCTCGTCTCTCACCAATGCATCAGGCATCCGCAAGCCTTCTGCTGGCAAGGGCACTGATGGCAAAGAAGGAAAATCGATGTCTACAGGATGTGTTGACTGTGAGGACCCATCACTGTCTCCTCAGTGGTGGAGGGGGTCTGGTGTCATGAACTTCCCATGGTGACTGCCTGATCTCCTTAAGAAGTGGCGCCATGTTGAGGGCTTGGTGTCAGTCTATGTGCAGGCAGGACGTTCAGGAGCAGCAGAGGCCAGATTGTCCTGAACGGCAAGGAGCTCAGGGTGCTGGGCTCTTGCATAGCTAGATCTTTGCCACCATGGCCACACCCCCCATGAAACCATTTATTACCCAAGTAGTAGACTGGCTGATGCTGGTGCCGTCCGCAAGATATCTACCTCTCTGCTGAGTGCCTCCTCTGCAGAAGATGCTTTCTGCGGGACCTTGACAGAAGTCCAAAGAATGGCACGCTGGTGCCCATAGGTCAGCCTCCAGTATGTTTCAGCATGGCAATTACTGATCCTGTTATTTGAAATTTTGGTATTTTGCTCAGCATTGATTTTTTTGCATTAATTTTGACTTTTAAAAATATTACATTAACATATTATTCATTCTGACTACTGATAAATTTTCTACCCAAGGTGAATGCTACTCCTATCCTGGCCCCTAGGGCAGCAGTTTCTTTTTAGCTCATGCCAACGGACTGAACACATAGAACACTCCATCTGTGAGCCAGATCCAAGCTTTCTCCTCTATCAGCAGGCCATAGGGACCCCTTCCCCACCACATGCCCATAAGGCCATGAGTGTGAGCTGAGAGAGAAGTGTCACTGCATCAGAGCTAGGCGACAGGAGTCTAGGCTGCCTGTTCACATGACTTACATGTTCCCACTGGACTTCCTTGGGGGCCTGGTCCCCGGTGCATCACTTTCATTGCACAATGGACTGCTGTGTGCCCTCCCAATCTCAACTTGCTAGGTCTGACTGTGGTCGCTTCCAGCAGCTTAGCCACTTGCTGTCCTGCGAGTAGGCACTAAGTCTCTGCCAGGTCTCAACACACCAGGAGCTGTTTTCAAACGGAGTAGTTCTCAGCAGCAGCAGAGGGTTTGACCTCACTCCAGAATGCTAGAGGTCTGCGCTGTGACTCTTCTGCTGAGGCTCTCCAGAGACATGACGTGGCACCCTTCTTCATCACGGCAGATGCCACATCTTCCGTCTTCGGTTGCTTGAGGTCATAAACCTGAGTGGAAGAGCCTGGACCGCGTGCACGGTCTTCTCGTGTCGCTCTGAACTCCTGCAAAAGTGGCAGTTTCCCAAGTTGCCTTATAATGGAGTGGAGAACTATCTCGCCAAGTGTGCTGCTTCTGTGTCCTGGGCAGTGCACCCAACCCGAGCTTCGTTTTCAGTGGCAGATGACGGAAAGTTGCTGCCACTTGTACTTCACCTGAGAAGGAACATCCTGGTGTGTCCCAGACCAGAGGTGCCCTGAAAACCTGCCAACGTGGCAGTCCCTGCATACCTCTGGGTTTGGCTTCTACCCTTGGTATGCAGGCATCTTCATCCTAGGACATCCAGGGAGCTTGTGTCATATGCTTGTAGCATAATGCCATCCACAGTCCACCGGTGTGCTGTTCAGACCATACCGTGACAGAGAGCTTGGGTGCACCCCAAGTGTGCTCAGAAGTGCCCAAGAGGGGTATTTGTTATTTTGGGTGATAATCACACGCAAAGAAAAACAGTTTAAAGGGCCTGAGGTGCGTGGTGCAGCAGTGGTTGGGGGCATACGGTGAGAAATCAAGAGGTCACTCAGTTGTTATTTTCTTCATGACATGCTGCTTTTGAGTTTGGCAAAGTGATTTTGAGGGCAGGGTCTGTGTAGAATCCCTTTCTGGCTTCCAGTCCTGGGACAGTCCCTGGCACATGGCAAGAGGTTAGTACGTGTGAGTCGAGTGGACAGATGACACGTGAATGGTTTCCGTCCCCTTCAGAGTTTTCCCAGGCTTCAGCCAGGTTGCCCATGCGAAGCAGGCCCACACACTGGCACAGCAACCCATGAGGGAAATGAGCAACACCTGTGGGCGAGTCTGCAGCACTGAATCGGGTCATTTCCCAAGTTTGATCATCGAACTGTGGTCGTATAAAAGAACATCCTTGTTTTTAGGAAATAGATCATGAAATATTTAGGGTGGGGAATTATGTCTATAACTTATTCTCAAATATTTCAGGAAAGAAATTATCTGTCCAGTTATCAAAAGAGAGAGAAAAAATAATGAAACAAACACAGTAGCATGAAAACAATTGTAGAATCTGAATGCAAGCTATATAGCAACTTTTCGATCTGTTTTCGTAACTTTTCTGTAGGTTTGAGGGCCAGGCGCACAGCAGCTCACATCTGTGATCCCAGTGCTTTGGGAAACCGAGGTGTGAGGACTGCCTGAGACAAGTTTGAGACCAGCCCGGGCAGCATCCCCCAGGTCTCGTGCCCTGGAGCCTTGGGACCTGCTGTTGTTTCTCTGTTCCCCTCAGAGGGCTGCGGGGACCTGGGGTGAGCATGTACCTTCATCTTCCTTTCCTCAGGTGACTCCACCCTGTGGGCTCTTCGAGCTTCCTGCCTGGGGCCTCCTCCACCTTTAGACCACAGACTGTGCCCCTGTGGCCATGTCTGCGTAGGCCCCAGCTCCCAGGAACACATGCCAGGCCCTCTGCAGAGCTGCCCGGCTGCGTCCTTCTGCGGGCTCCGTAGGTCCTGGGCTGGAATGAACGGGGACACCGCGTCCTGGGCCCCGGTGTCTGCATGTGGCTCCCTCTGCTGGAGTTTGGGGGAGTAGGAGAAGCACCTCCCTCTGTTTCCCCCACACCCCCCGCTCAGCTGAGGACTCCCAAGCCGAGCACCCTACACGTGGGCCCCATGTTTACTGCACATGGCCAAGCTACCCAAGGCGGTGAGGAAAGGGCCGTCTCGCAGAACAGGACTCTCCCCTGCACGGTCAGTGTCCTTTCTCCTGGACACAGACCTGCCTGAGAGCCCAGGCATTCTTCCTTGTCGGGAGTTGGGAGGGTTCCGGACAGGTAGGATGCTTCAGCTTCTCTGTGGCCCCCAGGGAAACTGGAGCCAATCCTGGGCACAGTGGTCGAAACGCCTGCAGTCGACACCAAGCCCACGTGGGCTCTGCGGTTGCCCCTCTCTGGACCGCAGGCCTGGCCACGGCCCTCCCAGTCGGCCCCCTCTTTCTGACGCTATCAGCCCGTGCGGCGACTGGAAAAGCATCCCACTCAGAAGCTACCCAGCTCTTGTCCCTCACCGTGTGCCTGTTCGGACATGTTCCCAAGGGCAGGTCCCTCCATCTTCCTGAAGGACCTGGAGGCTGTCCTTCCACAGCCCTGACAGGAGCGTCTTCTCCCCTGCTCCCCAGTGCCTGCTGCACAGAGAAAAATGGAGGCTTCGAGATGGCCAGCACTTTCTGCGGTCAGTCACACAGCTGGTGACGTTGCTGGTCCAGGGCTTTAGCTCGGGCCAGTGCGGCCCTCCCACCCACCTGGCCCTCCCATCCACACCCTGCCTCCAGGTGCCTGCCACACACAGCTAGTACTCTCCAGGTCCAGATTTCAAGGTGTCCAGCAGGATGGGAAGGGCAGGGGGCACAGGCCCAGCCACGTGGCAGCTGATGCACCGTGGGGCTCTGGCGTCCTGCCTCTTAGAGGCCCCTGGGGACTCGGCTACGTTGAGACCACAGCCAGCACCTGTCACGAGATCACTGAACACAGGCACTCATGTCAGAGTGGAGAGTGTGTCCTTTTATCCTTTTGCTTTACCATAACCTGGATCAACTCTGGACTGCAAGGAGTTGCTAGAGAAAGATCCTTTGACCGAAAATGCCGCTGCTGCCACCCCAGCTGCATCTGATGTGAAGCCTGAACCTCCCCGTTTGCGCGAGTCCTTCTGTGTGAGACTCAGCTTGAAGATCCCAGTTGAAGGCCAGAGTGGGACCAGCGGCGCCAGACAGCCCATTACCTCGGAATGTTTATCTGATCGAATGCCTGTTTCCTGTGCACCCCGGGGAACTGGACAGTGGGGTGCTTGTGAGGATTGGAAAGAGGCAGGAGGGCCGGGCTCGGCGGCTCAGCCTGTAATCCCGCGCTTTGGGAGGCCGAGGTGAGTGGATCGCCTGAGCCCGCGGGTTCGAGACCCGCCTGGGCAACTTGGCGAGACCTCATCTCTACAGTAGATCAAAATGAGCCGGGCGTGGTAGCGCGCGTCTGTAGTTCCAGCTACTTGGAAGGCTGAGGCGGAAGCATCGCCGGTGCCCAGCGGGTCGAGGCTGCGGTGGCCGGGAGCGGCCACTGCACTCCAGTCTGGGCGACAGAGTGAGACTCCAGCTTAAAAAAAAAAAAAAAAAAGAAAGAAAGAGGCAGGGGCATCATTTGATGAAGTGGAAGCTCTGGGGGTGAAGGGACCTCCCAGGCCTGCAGGGGGAGCGCCCTGTGAACCGGAAGGAGGGCTTGGCTGCCATGGCTTGAGACTCAGGGACTGGGATTGGTGGGTCTGGACGGAGGGCCTTCTGCGTCCTCCAGGACTTGGGACTCTGTCCTAAATGGTACAGAAGCCTGGGGGTGGAGGTGGGGAGCGGGAAGGGAGAGTGCACTGAAAAACTGATCGGACTTTTTTTTTGGAGCCAGTCTCACTCTGTCGCCCAGGCTGGAGTGCAGTGGCACGATCACAGATCACGGCTCACCACAGCTTCAGCCTCCTGGGCTCAGGCCTTCCTTCCACCTCAGCCCTCCCAGTAGCTGGGACTATAGGCACGCACCACCACACCTGGCTAGTGTGTGTGTAGATAGATCTCACTATGTTGCCCAGTCTGGTCTCCAACTCCTGGGCTCAAGCAGTCTTCTTGCCTCGGACTCCCAAAGCCTGGGATTATAGGCACATGCCACTGTGCCAGGCCTCCGGTGGACTTCTAAAAGCAGGGCCCTGGACATTTGTGGAGCAGGGTCTAAGTGAGGCAGGGGATGCTGTGGGGAGGCACAATGTTTGTGCCTCCTAGAATTCATATGTTGAAACCTTAACTTCATTGTGATGGTATCCGGAGACGGGACATCTGGGAGCTAGGTTTAGATGAGAACACGCAGGTGCTCATGCGGGATCAGTGCTCTTGCGAGAAGAGAACAGAGAGCTCGTCCACACTCTCTCAGTCACACAGGAGCTCAGCACGAAAGCCGCCGGCGACAGGCCAGGAAGAGAGATCCCACCTGGACCCAACTCCGCTAGCACCCTGAGCTCTGACTTTGCAGCTTCCAGAACGGCGAGGCAGAAATGTCTGCTGCTTAAACCCCTGGTTCATGGTGTTTTGTTATCAGCCTTCACTAATGAGTACGGGAGGCCAGCTGGAGTCCGGCTCTGTGACGGAGGGCGGCTTGGAGCCCTGCAGCTGGGGCATGGCGGGGGGCGCGGGGGGGCCGGAGACACATGCTGCGGGGACAGCCCACCTGGCGATGGCCTGG
>NW_007047488.1:20613-29764 GCF_000164805.1 Carlito syrichta
GGGCTAGGGTTAGGGCAAAGGAAGTGGGGGGAGCTTGCGTGAAGGGCCCGGCTCATGGCTTCAGCCTTTGGGGTCTGGTCAAGTGGGACCGAGGGCGGAGGGGCCGGGAGGCTGGGGAATCACGGAAGCGGGCAGAGGTGTCTCCAGAGGCGGGAGCAGCCAGGGCCAACAGCGAGGCCTGATCCGCAGCCTGCTTCTCCGAGGCCTCTGCCCCCTCCGCCTGCCCCGCCCCTGTACGGCTGCGCCACGGTCTGACTGTCCACATCCGCGGCGAGGCCCTTCCCTTGCCAGCCGTCGCTCCCAGCCCCCAGCTGGGAGCCGTCAGGAATGGGGCGCGTGTCATTGAAAAGAGGCCCCGGAGAGTCCCCAGACTCTGCAGAGGATGTGGGGCCCAGTCTTCCACCTCGCCCGTACCTTCTCAGAACTCCCCCAGGCTCAGGGTCCGCCGCTGGTGTCTCGCAGGAGGGCCGAGTCTGCCCTTGTCTGAGGCTGCAGGAGGTGACTTCTCCTGCAGCCTCAGACAAGGGCAGACTCTTCCTCTGAGCATCAGTCAAGCCACCTCCTCCTCTGAGTCCTCGGCACTGAGCAGAGAGAGGGTCTGCTCCCAGCAGACATGCGAGGGAAGTTTGCCGAGTGACTACAGGGAGGTGCCCTGTTGGCATAGTCAGATGCCACACGCCCAGACTGACAGGCTAGGAGATTACTCAAAGCATCCTCCGATAACCGGGACTGCCCGGCATGGAGCACCTTCTGCCCTTGAAGGTAGCCAGTGGCCCATCCCCGGAGGTGCCCAGCGGGAGGATGATCAGACACTGCTCCGGGTGGCCGATGGATGTGGGGACGCCCGCGACCGGGCGGTCTGACCACCTGGCCCCTCAGCCCAGTCCCTGCCTTGGGGCCTCCTTGCCTGAGAACAAGGCCAGAACTGTGATCGTCGGAAGCTGATGGATTCCCAGTCATCATCCAGAGTGTGACACTTAGTTAATCTGAAAATATTTGCCAACCCATTATGAATAACAATATTTGCAGCTTAAAATGCTTACCCTCCACAGCTCCAGAGTGTGAAGATGTGCTTCTACCGGGACAAAGATGTATTCACTCCCACTCAAGCAAATTGACAGAGGAGGCTTACAGGGCTGATTGCTGGCATCTCAGGCTCATTGCTTCCCCTGGGGCCACTCTGATGACTTGGCTGAACAAACACAGGAAGATGCCTGCAGAGACAGAGGTCAGGGCCAGCAGGCTCAGTGGACAGGGGTGGTGGGGACGTTTCCAACCCCCATTCCTGCTATGGTCTGAACGTTTGTGTCCCCAGTGCCCATGTGCTAAAATCCTAACCCCCGATGTGATGATATTAGGGGGTGGGGCTTGGGGATAATCGGGTCAGGGGCGTGGAGCCCTCAGAAATGGGGCGAGCGCCGTTCCAAAGAGACCCCAGAGAGGTCTTGGCTCTTTCTGCATATGCCGATACAACAAGTGTCACCCGGATGCAAGAATCTGTCGCTTGGAGGGGGCACTCCCTACACCAGGCTGCCCGATCTCGGGCTTCCAGGCTCCCGAACCTTGGGAAATGCGTGTCTGTTGCTGATTCGCCACCCTGTCTATGTGACTTGGTCATAGTGGCCAAAACAAATGAAAATGTCCTCTCACCCTTTTCATCGTCATGGGACCCCTAGGCTGTTCTCTTGGGCACCTATGTGGTTCTTAGGGACATTTTCACAGCCGGGTACGGCGTCAGCAAGGCCCCGTGGGTATGCGATCAAGACCGTTGGCTAAGATGGATGGCCAAGGTCCCTGGAGGTCCTGGATGTCTGTGGGGAGGAGTCGCTCTCCCGGTGGAGTCAGCTGCACAGCTTCCAGCTCACACCCCAACACCCAGGACAGCCAGAGCGAGGGCCATTTTCTGTGGACCCAGCTTAAATCTGGGGGTCCTACCCTCCCCCTCATCTGCCCAATTCAAGTCCCCTCTACACCTTGATGGTGGCCAGGGGGATGGAATGTGACACTGAGTAGAGAGAGGGTCTGGTGTCAGTAGACAAGCAAGTGAAGTTTGGCGAGTGACTACGGGAAGGTGCCCTGTTGGCACAGTTAGATGCCACACACCCAGACTGGCAGGCATCTAAGGTGCAAGGTCTGAAAATGGAGAAAGATGGGTTCCCGAAGAAAAGTTGGGGTGCTCAGACCAGAAAGAAAGGAAAGGGTGCTGGGCAGGTAAAACTGCTCCTCTAAGCGAGACGACAAAGCAAGGAGAAGAAAAAAGAGACCAGCTTCCTTGGCCAGTCCAGCAAGTCAGCCATGGCACCAGAGGCTCGCTGCAGTATCATTGTTTAAAAGAAGGTGCTGGCAGCCACCGCAGAAAGAGACTCAGAGCAAGAAGAGAGGGCCACATGGCTCGGGCCTGTCCACAGGGGCTGAGGAAACTGGAGAATTAAGCAAGGGCAGCTTGGGCACAGTAGCGCATGCTTGGAATCCCAGCACTTTAGGAGGCTGAGGTAGGAAGATCACTGGAGACCAGGAATTCGAGAATGAAGCAACTGCAATGAAAACAATTCAAAAAAATACCTCTCCCACCCAAGGCTTATGCCTCAATGATCGAGATTTGTTTCGGCAGAATTACCCAAATAACGTAGGAAAAGCTTCCGTTGGGGTGAGGCGAAAATACAGATGGAGAAATGCATCTTAGGTGATTTTGCCATCGTGCAGCCAAAGAGCGACTTACACAACCTGAGGGTGTAGCTCACTGCTCCCCCAGGCCCGGTGGCAGAGCCGATTGCTCCTGGGTTACAAACCTGCATGGTGAGTGACTACACTGAGCCCTGCAGGCCGCTGAAGCACAATGCAAAGTGTCCACACACAGAGAAGGGACCATAGGAACGCCGCAGGGTCGTCCCGGGGGACCACCGTGGTCTACAAGGGCTGTCCCTGACCGAAATGCTATGTGCGACGGGGTGGTGAGGCAGCCAGGAAGTCAGGGAGCATGGGACCGGGTAGTTAGGACTGGTTTGCCGGAGGCGGTGGCATTGGCACTGAGCCCCAGGTGACACGAAGGAGCCATTATGTGAGGGTCTGGAGGAAGGGGACAGGGCAGAGGGAACAGCCAGAGCAAAGGCTCAGAGGACGGAGGCTGGGCCGGGAGCCTGGCAGGAGCCCGCTGGGCCTCCCTTTCCCGGCTCTCTGGCCTCTCGGGGGTGCCCCTGGAGGCAGCCTGGCCCTGCCTGGGGCTCCCTGAGCACATGGCACACAGAGGCTGGGTCCTCGGGGTCCGACAGAAACACAGGCGGTCTGAGAACAGGCACTCGTCTTCACTGTCAGTCCTCAGACAAGAAGCAGATTTTTAAAGCCATCCCCCAGAGTGGCCACGTCAGCCAAGTTCCTTGTTTCTTACACAGAATGTCCTCTTTAAGTTCTCAGCAGGATGCAGCGGGACCCAAGGCATCAATTCTGACTTTAGGATCCGGGTTGCCGGCAGACTTGGAAGCAGCCTCTGGCCAGGCCCGGGAGGGAGCAGAGACCATTACGCGGTCTTCTTCCTTGTTCTAGGCAGTTGTGGCCTGTCTGGTGTGCTGTGTTGGTGTGCACATTTACAGAGCAGAACCTGCCTGAAACTTTAAAGCAAAGCACACTCGTGAGTCCTGATATCGACAGAGGGAGAGAGAGCGCGAGAGAGACAGAGAGAAAAAGAGAGGGAGAAAGAGAAGCTGGAAGCTATCTTCTGAGAATAAAGAGGCCCCCACCACACAGTCCACAGTGAGGCAGCCCTATGGGTGTGTTCTAAGACATTAGCAGAGTAGCAGTCAGGCCAGGAAGAGCCTTGGAGGCGTCTCCACACCTCTTCACCTTCAGGCCTCTGCCCACTGTCCCTCTCAAAGCTGAAGGACACATTCAAGCTCAAACTCCTTCTGCAACAGGGGCTTGGGCACATTCCCAGGGTCCTCCCAGCATGGGCAGGCAGCCGGCACTGCCATTGGCCAAGAAGTCCCCCAGCACAGGACCCTAGGGTTCCGGGGTGCTCGGCAGACATGGCTGCAGTGAAGGGAGGAGACGCATGGCAGCAGGCCACCAAGCCTAGGTCCCACACCACCTGCAGGAGAGGGGGCAGCATCACCCCTGGGAGCCCAGGCCTGGCCAGCAGCACCTGTGGTCCCCAGGGCAGGGCCATGGCCGTGGGGCAGGAAGCTGGGTGTGGACCACTTTGCAGGTGGTCTCACACAGCACTTTGAATGTCCCTGTCTGCGTATGCAGGAAATGGAGATGCCACTCTGATTGTCTGTCTCGCTGGGTCTGGCTCAGTATTCAGTAGAGACAGAGTACCTACTGTGTGTCAAGCCTCAAGGTCATAAGAGACAAGGTGGATGAATGCCTCAAAGACCTGACTCTGGCCTCCCAGGCGTCGACAGTGTTGGCTTATGGCACCCTTGGTCTGGTCGTCTCCCCTGGGATGGGAGCCAACTTTGAGAGCAGAGGCTGAATGTGGTTTGAAAAAGGCGTGTCACGCCCAAACCAGCATGGGGCCTAACACACTCAAGTATTTATTTCCTTTACAAAAGGTTTGTCAGCATCACAGGGATACAAAGGTGTATCAGATCTGGTTTGTTGTACTTAGTGCCTGGTGCAGCGTGGTGTTCCCGGGGGAGACCCGGGAGGTTCCAGAATAAATAGAGGATGGGTGGGGTTAGGCTAACCTCACGGTCTTTTCAGAGTGCAGAGATTGTCCCTGACTCACTCCTCCTTCCCTGTCTGGGTGCGAGGGATCGCTGACGGCCCCGCCTTGCCAGCTCCTGCCAGCTCCTGCCAGCCTTCAGCCCCGTCCCCCATGGACCAAGCTCCCAGTTCCCTGAAGGGCACTGCTCTCTGACCTCCAGTCCGAGGTCACCGCTTTTGAGGGTGTGCCTGGCTTGACCAGCTCTTCGAGCAAGAGAGGAGAAAGGACAGACGTTCAAGGACCGGCTCTGTGCCTGACAGCAAGGTGCGTTCCCTGCCCAGGGCCCAGGCCACCCTGTGCCCTTCTCCAGGTGGGCTTGGACAGCCTGGACTGGAGGGGGCCGCGCGCTGGCCTGGCCCCGTCTGTGCTGAGCGGGAGGGGCCCGTGTTGCACAGTCTGGTCGTGAGGGCCTCCATTTCTGTTCTGTATTTTTACATTCTAATTATTTCATATGTGGCCTTCTGATGGACTCATTTGCTGGGAAGCTAAAGATACCCTTAAGTGCCTAAAAATAAACCTGAACTGCTAAAAATTCAGCATTTCTCTCCTTCGCCTCCACCAGCTGGGCCTGTCTGCTTTCACTCCAACACCATCAGGAGCTACAAACAAGATTTACAAAAGCGAGCAAGTTTACACGGGCCTGATTAGCAGATTCTCTTTTATCTTCAATTTGCCAAAACATTTTGGGGTTGCTATTATTTAGACTTTCTCTCTCTCTCTCTCTTTCTCTTTCTGTCTCTCTCTCTCTTTCCTTCCTTCCTTCCTTTTCTTCTTCTTCCCTTCTTTCTCCTTCTTCTTTCCCCTCAATTGCTTCTTGTGCTCTTTTATTTTAGTGCTTAAGAAAAATTTTGTCCAAATGCAGCTCCAAAATTCTCTCCCTCTGGTCCATGGCACCTCCTTTTCTTCCTTCAATTATTTTAAGACACTCTCCCAATTTCTATGAGTACCATGTGGATTGCCTGTAGGCCAGTTAAGAATAATCCTGCTAAACCAATAAAGTCCATTCACCCTCATTTCCAGAGGAAACCTTTACATAAATATCTACCATGGAAATAAATCAGATAAATTAATAAGGACTTGCTCCTCCCCCCAAACCAAACAGTGAACAGTAATGGTTATCAGACCAGTTAAAAGAATAAACCTATTAAATAAATAAATTTACTCGACACCAATTTATGTCACCAACGTACTTAAAGGGAAACCTTTTAAAGGAGCAGATTTACAGTGCACACACAGATCTCCACTGGGTATGTGTAATTATGCATAAGAAAGACATTACTTTTAAAGTGGATGAATGGGCGACACTTTTTTGATTTACTGTTAGAAACAGAAAAACGGTAATGGCACGAAATAAGCGTTTGCAAACCCATTTCGGAAGACAGGAAATGCTTGATTTACCTAGGGCACCCATCATGTTCTGTATTTCAGATCGAAGGAGATAGATGGCAAAGGCAAATGGATGTTTGGGGGGAAATCTACAGCCTTTCTGTCAACTCTGCAAGTTAAAGGTTTGGAATAAAAATGCAGAGAGTGCCTATGTGTAAGGAAGAAATCACAATGTATCCACAGTCTGGCAAGTGGACGTGGGCAGGGCCTACCTGGGAAGGTGAGGATTTCACAGACATGAGGTGCCCCAGACCCTTCCAAATTCCTGATGTCTTTATCTGTGAGATCTGGTCCGGCTAGTCTCTCCCTACCACCAGGCTGCCTAAAACCTGCCCCCAACACTGTTCTTGTTCTGATCTCTTACTTGCACTTAAAAACTCTGCCTGGCCGGGCACAGTAGCTCATACCTATAATCCCAGCACTTTGGGAGACAGAGGCAAGAGAATCGTCTGAGTCCAGGGGGTCGAGACCAGCCTGGGCAACATGGCAAGACCTTGTCTCTACAATAAATGAAAAAAAAGTAGCTGGGCATGGTGGCGCATGCCTGTAGTTCCAGCTGCTTGGAAGGCTGAAGCAGAAGGATCACCTGAGCCCAGCAGTCGAGGCTGTGGTGGCCCTGAGCATGCCACTGCACTCCAGCCTGGGTGACAGAGTAAGACTCCTACTAAAAAAAAAACCCCAAACAAAAACAAAACTCTGCCTGAACCACCACCCATCAAATTAAAAGATGGACGCTCTGTAACGTGGTTGGACATTGTTTTCTTGGAGCGATGGGCCTTGGTGCCACTCACTAATCAATATCATGTTCAAGCCTCTGTTGAATACCAACTGTGTACCTGCACCTGGGCCAGTTACAGCTCAGTCTTCACCAAGGATTCTGCACTTCATACAGCTTATCATCTTCCAAAGCGAAATCAACATCTAGAAACAAACGTATCCAGGATCTCAGAAGTCATGTCTACGCTAAGATAGAAGGCTGAAATGAAAGCTCAAACTTGGCTTTCCTCAAGAGCAGCCCTCCTTTCTAAATTACCTCAGTCATTTCAGGAACTATTTCCTCTGTGCGTTTGACCCTTTGGACACAGAAATGTGCGTGCACAGAGTTAAACTGTCAGGCAGGATGGGCTCATGGCTCAGAGTTTAACCCCTGTGTGCTAGTAACTAGCTAGATCACTTATGCTCTCTGGGTCTCAGTTTTCCCATCTCCAGAATTGACACCTAATAGCCTATGATGATTAATAAGATGACGTATTAGAAAACCTGCCCTGTTGGGCAAACAGCGACAAGCACTGTTCTGAGGGGTTTCATCATCAGGAAGTCGAGTGGAGAGTTGAACAGGTGATCGGCTGTGTACCCAGCCTGTCCTCAGTGCTCAGAGGACTGAGAGATCCAAATTACAGGCGATGACATCTGTTCTTATACACAAGAAATAATAAATATTAGGCCGGGCGTGGTGGCTCAAGCCTCTAATCCCAGCACTTTGGGAGGCTGAGGCAAGAAGATTGACTGAGCCCGCAGGTTCAAGACCTGCCTGGACAACATGGTGAGACTGCAGCTCTAAAATAAATCAAAAAGTTAGGTGGGCATGGTAGCGTGCGCCTGTAGTTCTGGCTACTTGGAAGGCTGAGGCGGAAGAATCACCTGAGCCCAGCAGGTCGAGGCTGCGGTGGCCGGGAGTGTACCACTGCCCTCCAGCCTGGGCGACAGAGTGAGACTCCAACTCAGAAAAAGAAAAAGAAACATTAGGTGACATCCCTTAGTGCCGCAGTAGCTCAGAGAAAGGAAGGTGAGCTGAGCCTGGACTTGTGATAGAGTCAGGACACACAGAACAAGGGCGTGAATTCCAGACAACAGGCACAGCCCAGGCAAAGACCTGGAGGCAGCATCGGGGAGACAGAAGGGAGATGTGCCTCTGTAGGGAGATCGCATGAGGAGACTTCGGGAGCTGGGGCAGAATACTCAGAGCCGCGGGACTGCCCCCAGAAGGCGCCCTCATAAAAGTCAACATGTGGACCCCTCTTGACCATCAGCAGGAGCCTGGCTTAGTCCACCCCTTCCAGGCTGCACTGAGTGGTCGGATTCTACTGGCCTCTCTCGCTACCCTCCCATACGGAGGGGCCGCTCTCTGTGAAGGTCTTCCCTGATGGGGCCAAAGCCCACCCTGCCTTCTGCCTGCACAATTTGGTCACCGGGCAAAAGCCCCCGTCAGGGCTCAGGGCTGTTGACGCTCACGCCCAGCTGTGGGGGCCATCCCGCTTGCTCTGCCCAAGTATGAGGGCGTGCCAAGAGCGTGAAGGGGTTTAGGAGCTGGCAGATTTACACAGCGAGAATGCACTCATATCTCTTGACCAGCTTAAGAATAAATATGACCCAACAAATTGTCGTTTTTATGGGTATTTACAACCGAAGCACTTTGTAAACCTAAGGACTAATATTTCCCAGAGGAAATCTGACTCTTGATTCTTGATAAATTATTGGAAATTCAAACCAGCCCCAGCTCAGGGGTTCCTCTATTTTTGGCTCCAGAGACGTGGCCGAAGACAGAATTAGGCTTGTCTGGGGCCGAAACCACAGGAAGAAATGACCAGCACTTAAAGATAGCACTCATAGTAACAATCACAAGCACTCACGTGGCAACCACTCTGCCCTGGAACACGCTTCCAAGCCCTTCCCAGAATCAGCCATTTAATCACTACATGTGGCGCAGGCGATCTTATTATGCCCGTTTTAGAGCTGAGGAAGCCGAGGCACAGAGGAACCCAGCAGGACTCGGGGCGAGCTTCCTGAGGGCAAACTGGAATCCCGCCAGTGCTGGTCAGATGTTTTCTGCTGCAAATCAGAAAGCCCGGCCGAGACTGACGTGCGAGCCACGCGGCGTATTAGCTCGCGTCCCCCGCAGCGCCGGGGGTTGTTGGGGCAGGAGTTCGCCCACTTTCCCCAAATTCCCTAGGGTCCCCCTCCCGGTGAGGAGAGGGCCGGGCGGCCGCAGGCTTTCCGCCCTCCCGCTTCGAAGCCTGCGAAGGCGGAAGCCTGAGAAAGCGGAAGCCAGACCCAGCGCCGGCG
>NW_007047488.1:30394-37783 GCF_000164805.1 Carlito syrichta
GTGCCCACCGCGGGGGGCCGCCCTCCGCTGCCGCCGCGGGCTGTGGGCGCCCCCGTCTTCCGAGTCCCTGCCTGTGCGCGGCCGCTCCCGCAGGCCCCACTCGGGGGCCTGGCCCCGCGCCCTAGGGCACCGGATGGGCCGAGCTGCCCCCAAGTGCCCAAGGGCAGCTGGGGTGGAGGACAGTCCAGTGCTGGGGCGCTCCCTCTTCCCGGGGAGAGGCAGCGGGGCCGGGCCGGAGCGAAGACTTTGCGGGATAGCGGGCGGCTGCCGACATGACCCAGAAGGCCGCACTTGCAGATCAGGGGCCGACTGGGTGTGAGGGGTGAGGCAGGGCCCAGACGCCCCGGGGGTCCGGGGAGGGAAACAGGACAAGGGCCTGGCCTCTCAAGCCGTGCAAGACACACGGAGGGCCAGCCCCACGTTTGGGGGACAGGGCTGGGGTGGGCTGGGCTGAGGTTGCGCAGGAGGCCAGAGCATGACTGGGCAGTTCCTAGGGGCGGGTGCCCCTCTCTGAACAGCAGCAAGGACGGTCTTTTCGCGTGGGTCTGTACTGAGCTGGCTCAGGGGGATTCGGAGGTACCATCCGGGGTCCTGGAGGGAGGCGGCTCCCCCACACCTCCTTCTCTCCCCTTGCTGGCAGGGCCACGGCTCTGTGCGCAGCTTCTGGGCTCTGTCTCAGCTGTCAGTACGGGAATTCCTCACGTCCTGTTTGCCGGGGCAGTGGGCCGGGCAGGCTTCAAGCACCTCCCTCCCACTCCATCGCGTCATTTCAACACTGTCAGCAGCCTGAGACCCTTCATGTACCCTCCTAAAGACAGGGATTTCAGGTGTGTTTGGGGAGCCGGGCGGGGAGCAGGTTTTCACCACCTTTATTTCGGACACTGTGCTTCTTCAAGCAACCAAGTTGAGCACTGGCTCTCTTGTCTGTACTGCTCCAGGGCCCACACTGACTGTGAGCCTGGACACCCAGCACTCCGTTTTGCACACGCCCGTTACAGCGCCCAGCCTCCACTCCCTCACACTCTTGGGTTTGGGACCCAGAAGTTGGGCTTTGCCTCTGTCCCCTTTAAGTCTGATCATGTGACATTCCGTCAGGGAGTGAGGGCTGAGCTGTGAGCATCACCGTGGGGAGAGGGCTGTGTGAGTGGGGGTGGCACGAGAAGACCCCCGAGCCCAGCCCTTCCTGCAAATCTGCGTCTGACGAGACCCCAGCACCCCCAGTCACACTGCCTGGAGTGTGAGGTGGCTTGCAGCGGCCATGCTGGCGGGAAGGGCAGGTCCTCTCTCTGTGAACCCACCTGTCCCCATGAACTGGGATTTGCTTCTGTCACGTCGACAATTATTTGATTGCTCCAAGCTCCAGTTTGGAGAGGAAGGGCAAGATAAATGCTGCCTTCATTCTCTGTGTTCACTGGTTTTCAAAATGATCTTGAAATCGGAGGCAGGGGCAGCCATCAAACTTGTCCAAACCGGGACACTTCCCAGAGCAGAGGGGCAGCTACATCGACCGGAAGTGGCCAGGGCAAGCCCCGGGCATGCCCACCTCAGCCTAAGATTGACCTTTGAACGCAGCTTTGGATTAAGTGCTATGATAAAGTCACGCTTTAAGCATATTTCACTTGTCAAAATGTGCCACCTTTGGGCGGTAGGAAAATCAACACTTTGGTTTATTTATTTATTTGTTCCTAAAGAGATAGGGTCTGACTCTGTCGCCCAGGTTGGAATGGAGTGGCACGATCATAGCTCACAGCAGCCTTGAAGTCTTGGGTTCAAGTGATTCTCTCGTCTCAGCCTCCCGAGTAGCTACGGGTGTGCACCACCACATCCTGATAATCTTTTCATTTTATGTGAAAATGGGATCTTGCCATGTCACCATGCTGGCTTTGAACTCCTGGCCTCAGCCTCCCAAAGTGCTGGGATGACAGGCATGAACCGCCACGTCTGGCTAGGAAAACCAACGTTTTGGAATACCCAGCCTCATCCTCAGACAGTGGCAAAGTCATGGGCCCCTGGCCCTGCCCTTTTCTAAGAGCAGGCTCCCAGCTCTAGCGAAACAAGTGCGTTCATCCATGCGCTGCCAAAACTGTCCTGGGCTCCAGCAGAGGCCACACCGTGCCCTGGAGGTATGCTGAAGGAACCAGGGGCATCAGTGAAGATGGCATGAACTGAGGGGCGGACAAGGGGGCTGCACAGTCTCAAAGACCCACAGGAAATCTGGACGGGGAGGCCACTTATTCCCCAGAACCGGGGCAGGCTGCTGGTAGGGGACGCACTTCAGCTCTGTTTTGAAAGCTCTTTGAACTTCTTGTCAGAACTGAGTCACACCATGAGGAGCCAGTTACCCTGGGTTACACAGGAGGGAATGGCTACCCTATGGGCCCCCACTGCTAAGGGCATGCAAGTCAGTGGGACAGCTGTCTGTTGTCTTCCTCTGGCCAGCACCTCCCCACAAGGGGAGAATTCCACCCAGCCACGCCGGGGCCCTCTTCCTGACCACACGCAGTGTGGATTGCACACAGCACCCTGGAACGCCCTGTTCTGATGGCCCCGGGCCTGTTTCTGGGACCTTCACTGGCCTCTGGATCGTGGACCCCTTAGTCAGGGTTCTCAAACTGGCGAAGAGATTTTGCTGTCCGAGGGACACTTGACAACGTTGGGAGACATTTTTGGTTTCACAGCTGGGGGAGGGGGCTGCTGGCATCTAGTGGGCACAGGCTGAGGAAGCTGCTGACATCGCCCAGGACGGCCCACAGCAAAGGACCCCTGGCCCCAAAAGTCAAGGGCCGAGACTGAGACACCCTGCCTGGGCCCCAGGGTTGGCGGAGGAGCAGTGTTTGTGGGAGGAAGCGATGGAGCTTGGATGTGCAGCCCAGGCTGTCCTCCTGGGTAAGGGACGAGCAGGCTAGCGTGGAGGGGTGTGGGGAGGCCGGGCCAGAGCCCAGCCCAGGCTGCTGCATCTCAGTATGGCGCTCCAAGAGTCCGTGACTGCCAGAAATGAATCTGGCCTCCGGGGTCTTGATGAAGTGGTCTCCGTCAAGGCTGGGGGAATCTATTCGAGGGTCTGTCAGCCTGGTTTGTGACTGAGAAAATGCAGATGCGTGATCTGTGGTCTCTGCTTGGAGTCCTGCTCCAGATGAGGCCCTGTGACGTGCTCTCCACTGTGCTCAGAGACCCAGGAGGGGGTGTGGCCTCTGCAGGAGGTGCCTGGGTTCTGTGGGCAGGGGCTTGGCTGGGATGGCTTTGGGGCTTCCACCCACGCGTTCGGGTGTTTGTTAAACCCCCACAGTGTGCAGGCAACTTGCTGGGTGAACGGATGATTCTAACGGATGCTTATAGTCTAGAACAAAAGGCCCAAACTGGACAAAAGCCCCCAGCGATGCCTGTCGTGAGTACTGGCCTGAGACGGTGGGACGGCCTGAGACCCTGAGTCTGGGATCGGGTTTCTGGGGTGAGTACTCCGTGGGTTCCCGGGCTCCCTTCCTTCTGGGTTCTTCCTCAGGCCTCATGACCCTCATACGGCCTCTTCTGCCATCCCGTGCCCACAGGTGGAGCTCCTTTTCAGAGCACCTCGGACCCTGTTAGGACCACCCTAGGGAGGTGTGTCCCTTGGGATCTGAGTCTAAACTCACAATGCAGCGATCTCGGAGATCACCGGTGTTCCCATTCCACAGAGAAGGTAACTGATCCCCCCAACCTGTGCTAGGCCACGCACAGAGGGCGTGGCAGGGCCTGGCAGTGCGTTAGCCAGGTCCCATTGCAGCCAGTGGCCAGCCAGTGTCTCCCCACCAGGGTTGCCCTCAGGACTTGGTGGAGAGAGCTATCACAGCTACTGGCATTCTTTTTCTTTTTTTTCTGAGTTGAAGTCTCACGCTGCCACCCGGGCTGGAGCGCAGTGGCACACTCACTGCCACCTCAGCGTTGACCTGCTGGACTCCGGCGATCCTTCCGCCTCAGCCTTCCAAGTAGCTGGAACTATAGGCACGTGCTACCACACCTGGCTAATTTTTGATTTAGTGCAGAGGCGAGGTCTCGCCAAGTTGCCCGGGCTGCTCTCAAACCCGCAGGCTCAGGCCGTCCACTCGCCTCGGCCTCCCAAAGTGCTGGGATGACGGCTGAGCCACCGAGCCCGGCCAACCAGCATTCTGGAGTCTCAGCGGTCTCATCCTGGGTCTGCTGCCCTGGACTGGAGACACCACTGAGGTCTCTCCTTTCTCTAGTTTGTGCTGTGAGCCAGCGCTGGCCCTAGGATGGATGGCCCGAAGCCTCCTGGGTGGGCAGCCTGAAGTGACCATGAGTGCGGAGGGCCCACCTGTCCACCCGGTCCTCCTCGCCCCGCCAAGACTCGTGCCTGGTGGGGGTCCCAGCTCCCAGCTCTCCTCAGGCCGAGGGCTGCGGCTGGCTGCGTGGCCGACACTGACCAGCAGAGGGCACCCGGCCCTGAGGCTCCTCTGAAGGGTGGGGGGCCAGGAGACCGCCCAGGGAGCATCCCTGTTCCAGGCGGACGGCACCTTTGAGAAAGGAGCCAGGACTGGACCCCAGACCTGTAGACAGCACCCCCCACCCCAACACACACACTGACCTGATGGACGCTGTCAGTTCCATCTGTCGAGCTTTCTGCCGTTACTCCCGTCATGTGTCAAACTGCCCTGGCGAGGGACCCGTCGGCAGAACTAACCATCAGATACCTCACAGAGAGACCCGTTTCATCCAGGAAGACCCTCAGAGCCCTCACTCTGTCCCCAGGCCTGGGCTGGGAGTCAAGGGGGAGCCGACAATGTGAGCTGACTGTGGGCCAGGCAACTGTGGGGGACCCCCAGGACGGAGACGTTCTTGTGGGCATTGGGGTGCGGAGGGACCGAGCGCGGCTGGCTGAGTTAGAGACTGACTCTGAATCCCCACTCCCTGGACTCAAACCCGCTTCCCAGTCGTGTGGCCCTGGGCAGATTCCTTAACCTCTCTGTGTCTCGGTTTCGTCTTCTCTAAAGTCAGGCAGAGGGCCTCCCAGAAGCAGCCCAGGGGAAAGTCAGCACGGCCTGTGGCCATTCTTGGCTCCCATCATCATCCTCTTGGACTGGGCCTCAGAAAAAGGGGACGAGATCTGCCCACCCGAGGAAGGAGCCCAGGCTGGTAAAGGCTCAGAAGCGGGCCGAGGGTCTCTGGGCAGCAGGGAAAGGCATTGGGCCTGGGGATGGAACTGCTGCTTGGGAGCCCTGGGCTCTCTTCGGCGGAGGGGGCAAGGGGGGAGCCAGGGCCAGCACCCCCAGCACTAGCCCTCAACAGCCTGTGTCTGCCTCTTTCTTTTTTTATCTCGAGAAAGAAAGCTCATCTTGCTACAGTATGCCGCAGCCAGTAAAAACACGTTAATCTTTAACGTGTTAGCAAAACAGCCTCCGATTTGAATACTGGCTCTTCCTCCCATCTGTGGCAGTTCGCACAGATTTTTTTAGAGCGCCAGAATGCCTCATCCATGCACCAGCCGGGTGCAGGCGCCACCCGCTGCCACAGAGCCTCCCCGGCCTGCAAGGAGCCCCAGCCCAGGCTGGGCATGCAAACCCAGCAGAGAGGCTCACCCTGAAGATTTGCCCTAGTGGCCTCTAGATTTGTGGATTTTGCAGACCAGTAAATCTACCCCCAAAGCAACTGGGAGACCGGCATAGGGATATCATTCGTGATTTTGCCAAGCAAAGCTGTTTGAAAGAAAAAAACAGACTATCATCCAAGATCCCCTTCAATTCACTAAAGAAGGAAAATTTTGACATCCAAAGGGGAAGAAAGACTCACAGAATAAAAGTGATGCCTTGAAACTGAGCAAATTCATCATCCTTATTTTTCTCAAATAACCCTGGGAGTCAGCCTGCAGACCTGTCCGGAGGGGGACCATGAGCGCTCAGTGGGACCCTGGGCCCGAGCCCTCCTGGGCTCACCTGTCCCCGGCCTGTTGCCCCCTACAAAAGCACCACGACCAAAACCACTCCTCGGGAGATAAGCGCTGCCCCAGAACTCGACAAGTGGCAGAGAAGCGAGGGAGGAATAAATAGCAATGTTTTATAAGTTTAAAATGCGATTTTAACACAAATACCAGAGCGACTATAGCATAAGTCAACAGAGACACCCAAAAGTATGTTTGTACAAGAAATGTAATAAGCTGGTATGAAAAACAGTGTCAACTGGTACAGATGGCAGCAAGAGCCAATATTCAAATCGGAGGCTGTTTTACTAACACAGTAAAGATCAACATTTGCTACCTGCTGCTCATGATAGCAGGATTAAAAAAACACACAACACACACATACACTCACGCGTGAGAGTCTAACCCGGAGAATGAGAGAATCTTAAAGAAATCGTCAAACACTTTCTATACTTCATCTGGTGGTTTTAAAGCTTCCACGGTTCAGAGAAAATTTGCATCTGAAAACGTAGCTTTTCCCCTATCGGCCTGATGTTTGAGAAAATTAGACGAGCAGGGTGAGAAATCCCACGTTGCAGTCCCCGGGGGTCTCCTGTGGGGTGGCGACAACCGGCAGTAGGCTGGCCCCAAGCGTGTGCTCATGGTGCCTCTCCCCTCCGTGCCCAGCGCAGGGATCCTTTTAAGGGGCTTTCTCAGGCACTGTAGCCCTGGGACCCTGAAGAGTCATTTGAGGTGGGCAGGCCAGGGAGCATTCGCCCTGCGCTACAGGTGGGCAAACTGAGTCTCAGAGATGGCACATAGCTGGCCAAAGAGTGCAGGGCCTCAAGGAAATGCGTTGGGGCCTGCAGGCCAGCAAAGACATTGCCAAGGAATCCTCACCTGCCTCTTGTGGCCTTGACTCTTAAACTCGTGGCTTTGAGAACCAGGCGGCCTGAGTTCAAATCCTAGACCCCTCGGCTCGAACCTATCAGACAGGTGACCTCGGGCAGGTGACTTCACCTCTGAGTCCCCCACCCAGGTTGGCATGGGGACTGAACAGAGTGGTCAGTGGAGCCTCGCCAGCGTGAGCCACAAGAGTGGTGTCACGCCCCGTCTGGGATGAAGAGAGCAAGCCAGTGACCCGGGAGATGCAGCTGGCCACAGGTGTGTCATTTGGCTTACTCTGTGTTTTTAATTTGTTTTGTTTTTTGAAAGCAGGATTTATTGAGAGGACAGAAAAGCTCCCGCAGTGGGAGGGGACCAAGGGGGTTGTCTACTTTGTGTTTTTTAAAGCTTTTATTTTATTTTATTTTATTTTCTTTTTTGAGTTGGAGTCTCACTCTGTCACCCAGACTGGAGTGCAGTGGCCGCTCCGGCGATCCTTCCGCCTCAGTCTTAGGCCAAGTAGCTGGAACTACAGGCGCGCTACCACGCCAGGCTAGTTTTTTTGATCTATGGTAGAGATGAGGTCTCGCCAAGTTGCCCAGGCAGGTCTCGAACCC
>NW_007047488.1:38223-39781 GCF_000164805.1 Carlito syrichta
GGCCACAGCACCCCGGGCACCAGGCCCCACCCACCAGTCGGCTCCCTCTGCCTGGGGTGCCTCCTCCGGAAAGCGAGCCCTGACCCCTGGCCTCTGAGTGACCCCAGCATGGCAGGCCACCCTGTCCTGAAGGGCAGACACTGTGCTGTCTCTCCCTGCAGCCTGAAAGCACCTGGAGGACAGAAACTTCACCTGCTTTCTTTGACGTCATGGTGTCAACCCCGTGGAGCCTAAAATACACGAGGGGCTCAATTTGTGTTAATGAAATGAACACACAAATTCGTAAACGTGCAGACATTAGTTGGGCAGAAAGGGAAGGCAGAGCAACGTGACTCCATGTTTACCCATGAACAAAAGGACAAAAATATAAAAGTATGACAACATCAAGTGTTGGAGAGGTTGTGGGAAAATACTCTCATGTCAATGGTTCAAGTAAAAATGACTATTTTGATTCAATTTGTGTATATTTAAACACTTTTTTTTTTGGTTGGAGTCTCACTCTGTCACCAAGGCTGGAGTACAGTGGCACACTCCTGGCCACCACAGCCTTGACCTGCTGGGCTCAGACGATCCTTTCATCTCAGCCTTCCAAGTAGGTGGAACTACAGGCAGGCGCTACCCCACCCAGCTATTCTTTCTATTTATTGTAGAGATAAGGGCTCACCACGTTGCCCAGGCTGGTCTCCAACCTGCGGACTCAGGCAGTCCTATTGCCTTGGCCTCCCAAAGTGCTGGGATTATAGTCTTGAACCACCGCCTGGTCAACACTTTATTTCTTATTTTTATTTTTTGTGTGGGAGTCTCACTCTGTCCCCCAGACTGGAGTTCATTGGCATGCTCACAGCCACTGCAGCCTCGACCTGCTGAGCTCAGGCGATGCTTCTGCCTCAGCCTTCCAAGCAGCTGAAACTATAGGTGTGTGCCACCACGCCTGGCTAATTTTTGGATTTATTGTAGTGGTCTTGAACTCATGGGTTTAGGCAGTCCTCTCACCTCCGCCTCCCAAAGTGCTGAGATTACAGGCGTGAGACACCACACCCAGCCTATTTAAACATTTAAAAAACACACATACTCTATGACCCAGAAGTTTCATTCTTCATATTTACCCTGGAGAAATTTTAAACAAAGAAGTTTGTGCAATCTAAAATAATAAAATCTTAAAATGAGAATATAAGGCACAGCTGATCCAAGGGAGAATGTTCTACCAGTGTAACTTATCACCATCTCTGCTTTTTTTTCACTGAAGACATTGCAAGGTCTATAGCTTTTCATGTGAAGAGAGCTGGCCATCAAAGGACTGCTTTTTGTTTGTTTGTTTGTTTGTTTGAGTCGGAGTCTCACTCTGTTGCCCAGACTGGAGTGCAGTGGCCGCTCTCAGCCACTGCAGTCTCGACCCTCTGGGCTCCGGCGATCCTTTCACCTCAACCTTCCAAGTAACTGGAATTACAGGCGCGCACTACCACGCCCAGCTAATTTTTTTATTTATTGTAGAGATGAGGCCTCGCCAAGTTGCCCAGGCGGGTCTCGAACCCACGGGCTCAGGCAATTCACTCACCTC
>NW_007047488.1:40082-48644 GCF_000164805.1 Carlito syrichta
AGCCCAGCAGGTCGAGGCTGCGGTGGCCGGAGCGGCCACTGCACTCCAGTCTGGGCGACCGAGTGAGACTCCAATTCAAAAAAAAAGAAAGAAAAGAAAAGAAGTCTGTGCAATAACCTTCACTGCTGTTTTATTGTGACAGGGGACAGTTGATGTCAAAGGGGGCTAGTCAAGTAAACAGCAAGGTGTCCATGCGAGGGAATATTATGCAGCAGTGAAGAAGAACAAGGTATACCTGTCTGTGCTGATGTAACTGTTGGGTTAGAAAAGAATGGCATGCACATTACAATACTGTATTTTGTTTCTCGTTTTTAGGAAAACCCTCCCGCAAAGTAATACCACCAACCACTTGAGCAGCGGCGTACAACAGGGAACAGTTTTGTCCCCCCAGGCGGCACTTGGCAATGTCTGGAGACATTTTTGGTTGTCAAGTCTAGGCAGGGGGTGCTGCCGACACGCCTTGTGGGTGAGAGGTCAGGGACGGGGTGAGCGCCCCACAAGGCACAAGACAGCCCCCCAACACAGAACTGCCCAGCCCCAACTGTGATGGCGAGGCTGAAAAGCCTGGCTCTAAAGGTCGGAAACAAGTCAGATTGGTAAGACAGTTATTTTTGTGGAGGCGCTGGAGTTGTTGTCAAAGAGAACTTGGATCTTCTGGGTGATATTTTCACTTTACCTCCCAGAAGAATACATTTGGCAGCGGATTGGTAAAAGCACCACAGGTAGAAGAAAGAACAGAGGGTCAAAGTGGACCTCAGGGGACTTGACCGGGGCCCGTCCCCAGGGCAGCAGGGGGCTGGGGAGGAGTGGGAGTGCCAGGGCGTGTGTGAGCTGCTGGTATTCTCAGGCACCAGTCCAAGGGGGCCCTCCCCTGCAGGGACTCCCCGGAGCGGTCTGTGACGGCGCTCCAGACACCGGCAACGGTTCGGTTTTCGCTTTCCCATAACGAATGTGACTTTTAGCAATTGTGCTGAGTGTTTCTTAAAAGAGCCTCTTTCACCAAAGTCTTTACTAGCAAATTTGTTACGGTTTCCAAACCAACTTCATGAAATCACCTGCAACTCCTAGTTACCAAGTACCTCATCTTCTCAGGCAGGGGCAGAAGACGCCAGACAATTTACTGAGAAGGAGGACATTCGTGTGTCATTTGACACTCGGAGGACAGACACCAGGTACCAAGGGCTGAGGCAGGGGAGGGCCAGGCATGCTGTAACACTGCTTAAACTCTGGCTGATAGCTGCACCGGCCTCCTCACACACACGAAAACCCTGCGGTGAGGCTGAAGCCCCCTTGGCCCTTTCCCAAGAAACAACCATCGTGACCCGTGTTGCGAAGTCCTGCTAGACCTCTCTCCTGCATGCATACCTAGGCAGCTAGGTAGTAGGTAAGTACGAAGGAAGATAGTTGATCGGTGATTGACAGGCAGCCACACACATTATATTGTTTGCCAGGGCTTTCCCCCCATACACGGCATCATGCTAGCCCTCAATTTGCCTTTTCCCCAAGGCGTACCTTGGGGGTCTTCCTTTGACTGCTCTTGCCATTAATCTCACGGTGGCCCGAAGCCAGGAGGCAGGTGGGTGGGGGGGCTGAAACCAGCCTTGGAACTGGCCAGACATGGCTGTGTCAGCTCAGAGGAGAGGACACCCCTTTGCAGCTCACCGGCCCAGAGGGAACGCTTTTCTGGAATCCACACAGGGGTCGTGGGGGCCGGCTGGCTGCTGAGTGCTGGCTAGGACCCAAGGCCTTTGGGTCAGCACTCAGGGTGTGTGCAGTTGTGGGTCGTGCACGATTCGGCCAGGAGCAACTTTGCCCTTCCTGCCCTAGACACTAGTGTCTGCAGGGCGCGCTCTCTGGGCTTGCCAGAGCAGTCATAGGTTAGATCTTTTTTGGGCAGCCCTGGCCACCTCCCCTTCCTCCTCCCCTTCCCCCTCCCCTTTCCCCAGGCTCCGGGATTTTAATTCATGGGCAAAAAACAGGACCCCGGCTAGAGGGACAGAGCCTTCCCTGAGGTCTTCTGGTGAGTGACCAAGCCCCAGGCTCCTGGCACAGGGCTGACTTTTCTGCACTGGGAAGGCAGTCCAGGGCTGGAGGAAGGCTTGTGGGCAATGACTGGCCCTGTCGTCCACTGCAGCTTCCGGCCTGGACCCCCGCACCCTTTTGCCCATGTCCGCCACCGACCCAGCTGGCCCTTCACTGCCCAAGATCAATGCCATCCATCCAGCTACCACCCACTGTGCACCATTCACTAGACACATAATTACTGAGTCCCTGCAGTGCACAAAGCATCGTCTAAGCACTGGGGACAGAGCAGTGAGCAAAACCCTCCAGGGTCATTGAATGTGGGAAGCCAACCTCCTCGTCAAGGGAGCCAGTGGGTCCTATGAAGATAACAGTTGATGTGGCCCATGGGGAGGGAGAGAAAGACTTTCTGGAGCGCGATGCCCCTGCATATGGAGAAAGGCCTGGTCACGTGCCCAGCAGGACGAGGAGTGTTCCAGGAAGGGCCTGGAGCTGGGGTGGGCTGAGCCGGATTGTTATGAGAGCCCGGAGGCCGCAGTATCCTGAGGAAGAGGACAGACACCCTGAGCATTCCTGAGTCCCTTTCCTCTCTGTTCTCAGTGATCCCAGGGCCCTGAGACCCGGGAGCCTGGACACCCCCAAGTGCACAGGCACAGGGGCTGCGGGTTGACAGGCCCAGGGCCGGCAATGCTCCTAGTAGCCTCAGGGTGACAGTGACACCCAGCGCTGCCTCTTCAGGCCATTCTGTGCCCTCCCCCGCCACAGAGTCCTGGACCCATTAACCCAGTCCACCCCCACTCAGAGGCGGCCCAGCCCTGAGGGGCTCCGCTTAAAGAGGACAGAGAGAGGACAGACCCTACCTCTCCCCTCCCCCTCAGTCTTCTCTTGGCCCCTTTGACAAAACCTGGGGCCGTGGCCCTGAAAACGCAGCAGCGACCACAGAACACCTGCGGCCAAGGCCACGGCTGCATCCAAGCCTCCAACGCTCCTTGACCTGGCCATTCCTGCTCCCATTCCTAACAAGCAGGGGCTGGTGGGTTGTCAGGGGAAAGGTGCCAACTCTGTCACCCACCCCCTGCGTGTTCTTGAGCCTGCCCTCTTCCTCCGGCCTCAGCTTCCTTCTTGGCAGGGGGAGGCAGCTGTCGACAGAACCCAGGGCACTCCTCAGGGTGGAGTCTGCCTCTCCTTCCCTGGCGCCCTGCACAGATCTCTGAAGCAAGGTGTGGCCTTCCACCCCCCGCCAAGAAGGAGTGCAGGCTGCCTCTGATTGGCACGAGTTCATTTGTGTTTTGAAAGAATTTGCAATGGTTGCCAACACTTAAAAATGGGGAGAAGTTACATTAGAAATTAGAGATGCTCTGAGCAAATCAGACGCTGTGGCACATCTGGGCTGTGCGGAGCTTCTGGATGTCTCGGACGCTGGAAGAACCGAGAGCAGGGAGAGAAAGGGCGGTCTTCCCAATCCTGGGGGGTTGGGGCACTCAAGTTCGACGGGCAGTTCCCTCAGGACCTGGAGGACCTCAGCGGGGTGGCGGCAGCTCGGCCTCGGTCCTAAGGCTCTAAGCCTGCAGCGCCCCATGCCCAGGGGTGCAGGGAGCCGCTCCAGGCCATGCAGGGGCCGCGCAGGGGCAGAAGAGGGCGACCCCAAACCACAGGGGCTCCAGAGGCTCGGTTCTATGCAAGACGCCGGGCACTTTGCATGATCCCAAGGGAGTGGGGGTCTCAAAGCACAGGACGGCTCTCACCGTAGCAGCGTGGGCTCCGAGTCACGTCACACGAAGTCGAATTTAAAGAAAACAAAGCACTGGGCGAGGTGGCTCAGCCTGTAATCCCCGTACTTTGGGAGGCGAAGGCGAGAGGATTGACTAAGCTCAGGAGCTTGAGACTAGCCTGGGCAACTGGGTGAGACCATGTCTCTACAATAAATCAAAAAATAAGCCAAGCGTGGTAGCGCAGGCCCGTAGTTCCAGATACTTGGAAGGCTGGGGCGGGAAGATCGCCAGAGCCCAGCAGGTCGAGGCTGTGGTGGCTGTGAGCGTGCCACTGCTCTCCAACCTGGGTGACAGAGTGAGACTCTGACTGGAAAAAAAAAAAAGAAAAAGAAAGAAAGAAAGAGAGAAAATAAAGCAATGCACATTTCAGTTGGGATGTGAGACTCATGTCTGATTTTCACCAATGCAGGAGCTCACCATAACAGCCTCTGCCACTGGAGGCAACAGGAGACACGGATGGGAGGAGGCTGGGAGAAAAAGGCCTGTGCTGGCCACCCCAAGTACACACACGAGTCCCACACATGCACACAACTGACACCTCTGCTGGGGGCTGAATCCGTGTGCCGAAGCCAGTGCCTCAAGAGGCGCCTGTCTTGGTAGACAGAGCCCTTAAGGGCTGACGAGAGCAAAACGTGGCCATCAGGGCGGGCCTTAACCCTGTCCACCTGGTGTCCTCATAGAAAGAGGACACTGGGACTCACACCGACACTGAGGTGCGAGCACACAGGGGAAAGCTCATGTGAGGACGCGGCAAGGAGGTGGCTACCTGCGAGCCCAGGAGAGAGGCCACAGGGGGGAGTGAACCTGCCGACCCCTTGATCTTGGACCTGCAGCCTCCAGAACCACGAGGACGGAGGTTTCTGTTGTTCAGACCATCCAGTCTGTGGTGTGTAGTCACCGCAGGGCGGCCTGAGCTGACTCACACCACCTCCATGTCCACACACTGACTTCACGGTCCACTCCCAAGGACATACCAACCACCCAACTCCCACGGGCCACCCACGCGGACCAGCCCCCACACCCTGCCCCTCCACATCTTAGCATCTCGACTGGATCGAACCCGCTTCAGTCAGGACTCTTGATCTCCACGTGTAGTTGTGGTCGACACCACTTAATCGGCGTGTGCCTTGGTTTGTCAACCGCGCCTCATAACCACCCTACCTGCACAACTTTTTCGGAAGGAGTCGCTGTGGCAGATATGACCACTTAGATCAAAGCAGCCACCTGTCGATACAGTCGCCCCAGGCACTGGGTTGTGTGACTGGTTTTCAGAAAGCACGAGTGAAACCAGTGACAGATGAGTAAGTACACGTGGAGCTCTTGGCGTGTTTTGTTGACCACTGGGACGCACTCCGGGAGCCGCAGATTCCCAGGGTCGGGGGCTAGAATGTTTTTTCGGTTTTAGGCCTGTGGGTTCAATCTGGGGTCAGGTAAGGGTCTAGACTTCACAGCACCGCAGACATGTCAGGTTGCGAGCCCACTGAGAGTTCTGGGTGAAGGAGTGTCAGAGGAGATACCCTTCCCTGTACTTCAGACAACTGGATTCGCCGGGTGACATCAGAAAATGAGGCGTTCTTGGTTCAGATATCGATACCATCTCTTTTCTGGAGCAGGGAAGGACAAATATCGAAGCCATGAGAACGTCCATCAACATGTTTGGGCTTTTTTTTGAGAAAGCAGGATTTCCTGACAGGACAGAAAAGCTCCCACAGCGGGAGGGGACCCGAAGGCGATGCCCAGTCAACATGTTTGGTGCTCATGAAATATTCCTGCAGGGAGGGGGCTTGGCACTTCAAGGCATTCACCCCAAGCAGGCCGCGTCACTTCCAGGCCAGCATGGCTGCTTGCTGGCTCAGCACAGGGCATGGTCCACTCACCTCGGGCAGTTCGAACCACATCTTCTGCTCTTCCTGGACCCAGGCTCCATGGATTGTGTCTTTTCTCCTTCTCACTTCCCTTGCTTCATTATGGACTCCCAGATCCCAGCACAGCGACCACTGCAGGCAAAGTTCGGGCTGTGTGTCCTCTTCTCAAGGGACCCAGGGCACAGTGTGCGGCTCCAAGGACCCTGTTCATCTCCGCCAGGAAGGGCACAGCTCACACCACCCCTCCGTGCCCACTCAGACCCTGCTCGCTTTCTTTTTCATGGAAATGTTCTGGCAGCGAGAAAACTCTCCAGGAACCCCGGGCTGCTTAAATCCCTTGCAGGTGGGCTGGCCTCACACCCCTCTGTATCTTGTCCAAAGACTTCCATTCAGCAGATGACAATAGCCTGCAAAGGTCTCTACAGGTTGTGGGAGCTCAGAAGCCACAAGGGTGGACCCCTTTTCCTGAACCAAGTCACGGTCCTTCCTGATCCTGCGGTGGGGCTGTAAGGTCAGGTTTGACCTGGTGGAAAAAACAGGGGGCGCCTTCCATTTCTGTGGCTAGCTGGACCCCCTAGCTGGCCTCTCTCCTCAGCACCCCTTCTCCATGCCTCTGGCCCAAGGAGTCCATGGCAGGGTGGCCTGAGCCCCCAGGGTACACGAGATAAAGGAAGGAGCAGCCCTGAGCTGGAAGTGACCTACAGCAGGCAGAGATCACGGTTTAAAAAAAATATCTTAAAAGACAGTCTCTATGAAAAATAAAAACATGATAGAGAAAGTTGGAAGCGTCTCCCTTCCTCTCATCCTAATGCCGGCTCCTTGGATGTCCTCTCAGCCCCATCCGTGTACCACAGGAAACGTCTGGACATACCCAGGGACACTTAGCTGAGGGTGGCACCTCACCCTCCTTGGCAGACAGCAAGCTGTCCAGGCGGGAGGCCCAGGCCTGGCTCCTGAACCTGCCTGCTCTGTCCACCGGTGTCCAGGGCATGAGCCGCTCCATCCCCTGCCTCCTCACAAGTGCAGGAGGGGGTTTCTCCATGGGGTGCCAACACGCGCAAACCGACCTCCCAGGTATGCACGTTTCTGTTTGGTTGGGTTTCTATGGCAAGGGGGCTTTACTCAGTGAAGGCAAGCATGCCCTGCCTCCCCCTGGACCACCCAGAAGGCCTCTGGGATGAGAAGTGTGGACTGAATCGTGTCCCCTGACAGAGGAGTGGAAATCCCGGCCCCCAGAACCGGTGAATGTGACCTTATTGGAAACAGGGTCTTGGCAGATGTAATCCAGTTGAGATGAGGTCATACTTGGTTAGGAGGGTCCCACCTCCAGGACAGGCGTCCTCATGAGGAGAGGGAGACACAGAGACACGCCCACAGAGAAGGGCATGTGAGAATGGAGGCTGAAGCCGGAACGATGCCAAGGGAAGCCCAAGGGCCCCTAGGACTGCCGGGACCACCGGGAGCTAGGGAGAGGCAGAAGCACACGGCCTCAGTTCAGCCACTTGCTCTGGGGCTGACGTTTCTGGGCAGGGCTCTCACCGGAAGCGTCCAGGGACCCCCTGCTCCGGGCTTCCCGCACAGTCAACCCTCATGGTCTTTCCCGCCTGGCAGCCTCCTGTCCTTGGGCAGCCCAGGTAGAGAAGACCCCGCCCCAGGCAGAGAAGATCTCAGCCCCACCAGCACCCCTCAGGGCCCCCTTTCCGGCTCCTTGCCCCTTCCAGAAAAGTCTCAATTCACCACGATGTACGTTTTCAGTCCCGTTCTTCCCTGGGCCTTCCTGGCTTGAGCCAGGCTGGATTCTGTTTCGGGGTTGGGAGACCGTGTCACTGTGGGCAGAGAAAGTGCTGTTGAGGCTGCCAGGGCCCTCCTCCCTGGGCCCTCGTGGTGGGTCCAGCTGGCGGGTCCCAGTGGCTTTGGTGACCGTGAGAGGAGAGGTGGTGGCAGCAGAACGGACGGGGAGGGCCACAGAGAGCAGCAGGGAGCTTCTGGTCGGCAGTTTTGGAGGGCGATCAGGGGACTTCTGGAATAATCCTTGGGGCCACTACAGTCTTGGTCCACCCCTCGAAGTCTGAAGCTTAGAAGAGTCTCCACATGGAAGGTACAGGGGGCCCGCAAGACTCGACCTCATTCCACCCCTCTCCCCCAAACACACCCACATTTAAAACCTTCAGGGCCTTCCCAGAGACCCCTCCCCAGCTTACACGGCCCTCAAGAGTCTGGACCCACCCGCCTCCCAGGCTTTCCTTGTGGCCACCCCCACAGGCTCTACCCCCGCCATACTGGACTTCTAGAAGGTGTTCGCCCTGCCGCAGGGCCTTTGCACGTGCCGGAATCCTCAACTCCTGTACACGTCCAGGTCCCGCCCCACAGCTCCCGTCCGCGAGCTGCTTTTCCTGGCATGCCGCTCTTCCCGCACAGCTTGCAGTTTCCCAGGTAGGCAGTCATCCCAGGTATGCGCCCAGCCTGCTGCATGGCAACACTTATTATAGCGGCGATTGCATGCCGATAGCGCTCATGAAGGTTCTTGCTGGCCTCCAGTGGCAAGCCATGGCCATTCCAGAGCCGATCCTCACGTCTTGGTGTGCGGAAACCCAAGCGGCTGGGCTTACACCTCAGGCTCACCCTCTCGGCTGGGGTGGGGAGGGAGGGAAGGGGCACAGCCTTGGCCACGGGACAGCCGGACTCAAACCACTTGGATTGAAGGAGAGGAGGGTGTTTTCACATGGAAACTTCCAGAAAGAGCGGCAATGGCCACCTGCAGGGCAAGAGCAACTTTTGCCCCACAGAAGGCTGAGGCGTCTTGCCTCTGTGCCACATCTCTGCTGCGGTTTAAGGTCAGGTACAGAGGCCGGCCTGGCCCGTCGGGGGGGCGGAGGGAACCCAGCTCCCGCGGGAGTCAAAGC
>NW_007047488.1:48795-57788 GCF_000164805.1 Carlito syrichta
GAGGACAGCTGCCGCTCCGTCACCCTCCGCTCGGTGGTCAGCTACCGAGCTGGGGCGCAGGGGTGGCCCAGCCCCGGCCGGAGGACGTGCAGGTGGTCAGCGGAAAAACGGGGCAGGAAGGCTGGTGGGAGGAAGTGTCTGACGAAAGCGGGGCGGTGCGCCCCAGAGTGCCTGCGGGAAGCGGGCTGCTGTTTTAAATCGGGAAGGGCTTGTCTAGGGAGGAGTGGGTGGCAGCAAAGCCTGGGCACAAGCTCTCCCAACAGAGGGGCAGCAAATACAAAGATCCTTTGGTAGAAACAAGCGTGGCATTTTCTGGAAAGGAGAAGGTTCACGCAGCTGGGAGACTTGGGAACAGGAAGGCAAGAGTCAGGGAGGCAGCGAGAGCTCTGGAAGGGCTGGATTTTATCTCGAGAGCTATGAAGAGCCTTCGGGGATGTTCAGCACTGGAGAAAGCCCTTGGGCTCTGAGATTCCTGGACTCTGGGTGTCTGTTGGGAACACCTCCCCCCCCACCCCCAGCCCCAGCCGTGCCCTGGGCAACCTTCTTAAGCCGACCTCCCTGGTCCAGCTGCAGTAGAGCCAAGTCCCAGCTCCCTCTGTGGGGGCCATGGAGACATCTGCTACATGGCAGACACCCTTGGATACTTTTCAACAATGGCGCAGCCTATCATTTCCAAAGGCTCAGTCTCTACAGCCCGGGCAGGCAGGCGGGTGGCACTGGGGAGGTTTTGCAGGCAGACTTGGCCCCGTCGCCCCTTGGCTACAGGGAAAAGGTGGTACGCAGCGTCAGGGCAGCTGACTTTCGCCAGGAGGAGCTGCCTGCTGGGGGGAGCTCGGGCCTCCACCTCCCTGCGCTCAGGGCACTTGGTTGTGGAGTGGAAGGATCCTTGGGGACAGTGTGTGCTGGGGACTGGTGGTCTCCTGCTGTGGCTCGTCTCATCCTGACAACCCTGCCCGAACGTCACAAGGGCTTGAGGCTCCGAGAGGCATGCACTTCCACAGGGTTAAGCGGGGAAGGTGGCCGAGCCATCACCTGGACCCGCCTGGGCCAGGACCCGGGGGGCCTGAGGCTCTGCACCTTGGCCCCGCTCAGTGAGGGCATCCCCCGTGTCCACGCTCCCCAGAGCACGGCTCCAGCCACTCCCTCCCCAGAAGCAGGTCAGAGAGGACCCCTGACCCCGAGGTATCCCTGTCTCTGAGCCAGCAGCCCGGCAGCCTCCCATCCCCACAGGGTCAGACAGCTTGAGGGCAGATCTCACAGGCCCTCAGCCTGCAGCCCAGCCAGCACCTGCCTGACATACCTCACTCCGGCCCAGCCCTTGCGAGGATGGCTGACAGATGAAAGCAGGCCCAGGAATTCCCGGGACAGCAGGCCTTAGGAATCCTCCAGAAGTTCCGTGCGCCCTTCCCCGTGGCTGCTTGTCTGCCGGTGTGCAGCTGAAGGGCCAGGAAGGGAGGCGGGGAACTGCAGCGGGCTGTCTGGGAGGGACAAGAGCAAGCCATGCTTCCAGGGTCCCCTTCCACATCTGTGGACCCATCCTCTTGCCAGAGCCCTCGGGAGCCTCGGAGGACACCACCTATGGAGCCAGGAGACAGATGTGTGCCTAGTGACCACATCTCGGCAGGCAGGACACTTCTGGGCCCGGGACCAGCCCAAGGGGCCCGAACGGCTTTATCTCTGCATGCCCTCGATTCTCCAAGGCGACCTCCCCATGTGGAAGGGGAGCCAAGCCCCTGGAGGCTCACGCCCGGCCTCTCCCTCCAGCCCTGCTTGCCCCACAGCCTGGGAATGGCTGAGGGGCCCAGCTGGGCGGGAGCCGTGCGCCCACCAGGACCAGCCAGCTGTCGTGGGCGCGGGGGGAGTTATCCCCAAGCCTGCGTGTGTATGGGAGACTGTTTCCAGAAGGAGGGCAGACCACATTCAGGAGGTGGCCACAGCCTCACCGGGAAGAGCATAGAGGCAGGGATGGCATCTGCAGGAGCTTTGGGGAAGGGGCACCACGGGGATGCCCAGAGAAAGGAGAAGGCTCCATGGAGGGATGGCACAGCATGGACACCGGCCCTGAGGTTTGAGGAAGGGGTGGAACCCTGCGGTGGGGGCGCTCACGCGCCACAGAGACTCTGAGCCCGATGGACAGGCCTTCGACTGCCCCCCAAGCCCACACAGAGGCCACAGGCCTCCCCACACACGAATTACGGGAGCCAATTAATTTGCACTTCACAGGGATATTTTACTTGACTGCACAGACCGAGGGGCATAAAGCCCTGATGTCTCTTCTGCGACCTGATCCTGCTCTCCGTGGGCTCGTGTGGCTTAATCACTCCTGCCACAGACCAAGGGCCCAGTCCACGAGGCTGAGGAAACAACGGGGGCTGCTCCCCCTAGCAGCCTCGGCTGCACTGTTTATGGTTGTGTTTCCCCCGGCTGCTCCCAGAAGTTTCCCTAAAAACAGATGTAAAGTCATCAAAGACTTCCTAGCTGCTCGCCTCTGCTCCTGGAGCCTCCACGGAGCTGGAGCTGGCTGGGGCTTGCAGCCCCAAGACTCTTCAACCACCCTAAAACCTCTCCCCAGGGCGCGGTCCCTCCTGCCCGCAGACTCTGCAATCACTTGTCAGGTGTTTTATGGCCAATGATAATAGGAGCAACACCTTGGCTGCCCCTGGTGCCTTTTTCAGGGACAGAGCACACAGTATGTGGTCCTGCAGCATCCAATGGCCCACGAGAGCGGTATTGTGTCCCCATTTTGCAGATGGAAAGGAGGTGGGAGCTCTCTGAAGGGACTGGTCTTTTTTTTTGAGTTGCGATCTCGCTCTGTCGCCCAGACTGGAGTGCAGTGGCTGCTCCCGGCCACTGCAGCCTCGACCTGCTGGGCTCCGGCGATCCTTCCGCCTCAGCCTTCCAAGGAGCCGGAACTACAGGCACAAGCTACCACGCCCGGCTGATTTTTGATTTATTGTAGAGATGAGGTCTCGTCAAGTTGCCCAGGCGGGTCTCGAACCCTCAAGCTCAGGCAATCCACTCACCTCAGCCTCGGTCCCGGAGAAAGGTGGGAACCAGCCACCCCCTTCCTCGGGGCCAGGCCTTCTGCTGGCCTTTTGTCTTCCTCCTCATTCAGTGTGCCTGTGTCAAGGGCCAAGGAAGCCTGGAACTCCAGGGTGGCGAGCAAGTGGGGCCAGGACGCCAGGTGGAGCCCCGCTGAACCCCCGGGCTTCAGACAGTCCCACCGTCCTAAGGGTCTGGACCAACACACACGCTTCACCCAGGGGATGCTCGGGCATGAGAGGAGGTCACGGCTAGGACAGCCAGCCGGCCCCCAGGGGACCCAAGCCTCAGGCTCCCTGGCCCACACGCCTGCCGTTCACCCCAGCAGCGTCAGCCTGAGCCAAGCCCTGGATGAAAGGGGGGTTTTTAAGTCACACGCGGGTGTGGGGTCCCCAGCCTCTCGCCTGTTTCCTCTAGGGGTGGAGCCTCGGCAGGAGGCCTGCCCCGCCTGTCTGCTTCTGCCCTTTCTCACTCCACAGCCCAGAGTAGGCTCAGGCCTTCCCGGGGCCACCCCCTGGGAGGCCCCCCCAGGACAGGGGTGACAGCAAGGCCCAGCCAGTCTGAGGCCGGCTCCCAGAGCTTCGAGCCTTAAGCGGGCGAGGTGGCGAGGAGGGGGCATCTGTCTGAGGAGCCGGATTCTCCAGCTAGTCGGTATCTCGCGAGGCCTCCTGTCTGAGACGGCTACAGTCAGCCCCTGTCAAACTACAGTTGTGCCCAGGCTGGCACGGCCCCAGGAGGAGCTGGGCCTGAGGGTAATCACAGCTAACACGTGCGAGCCAGACGCCCTCCGCGTGGCTTCAGTCAGTCCTCACGAGAGCCCTCATATGACTGTTCCCACTGCACAGCGGAGGATGCTGAGGCGCGGAGAGATGAAGGAACTCGCCCCATGTCACACGGCAAGCAGCTCAGGCCGTCCGTCCCCAGAGCCTGCATTCCTGAGGAGCGTGTCAGGCTGACTCCAGAGAGCACAGTGGCTGGCTCCTCGGCGGCCCGGAGGTGGGAGCAGGTTGGGGCTTTGGGTGTGGCTTTATGGAGGGGTGCATAAAGTGAACCTCTCCAGGGAAACAGTCTGCAGGGTCACCATGGGAGCTGGAGCAGAGGGGTGGAAGACCACCAGGCGGGGCTGCGGGCTTGGGCTCCAGCATCCACAGAGCCTTCTCCAGGGCCCCAGGGGGAGGGGCGGTGAGCCGAAGTGGCCCCACAAGTCCGGCTGGATCAGCTCCTCTTGTCGGGTTTACTTTCTGGACTTCCACTAAGTCATCTGAGCAGAGGACTCTCCTTGGCTGGCAGGAGGTTGAGTCCGGAGCTGCCAGTGGCATTTCTACCACCACTCAGGGCCCATCGGCCTTGGAGTGAAGCCAACACAGAGGAAAGCAGAGACAAAGAAAGATCCCCGTCAATATTCTCTGAGCCCCTGGATCCAGCCATGCCTGGCATCCCTGGACCCTTCCACAGCCAGGGCCAACCCCTCAGTGAAGGCCTTTCAGGTTTCACCCGAGCCCTTTGACTCCGGTTTCCGTGCACTTGCACCTGAATGAATGTCGACAACTATGGTCTCGTGCTGGAGCAAGTTCCAGCCCTTGTGTCCTGAAGCACCTCCTGCCTTAGACACGGAGAGCAGCTCCAGTGCATCTGGAGGGCTGCCCTTCCCTGGTCCGACAGGGGGAGAAGGGGCAGCTGGCGTGGAGCCACCGCACTCACCTGAGGTGCCCTGGGGCACGTGTCCAAGGAGGGGCAGGACGGAGGGTGTGTGTGAGTTGGTGTCAGCCTGGTCTCGCCTCGGGGAGGGGCAGCCACAGCACCAAGGGTGCTCCCCGACCGCAGCACCTCCTGCGGTCACCCCTCCATGGCTGCCCGGGGGAGCTCCAGACAGAAACCAGTCCTGCCTCTCCAGGCTCAGAGTCGTCCCGTGGGTTTGCACACGCCCGGGCTGAGTGTGCTGGGGCCCCCGACGGGCCTCTCCCCTCTGCCCTGGGCTCAAGCCCTCCGGCCTTTTCTCTCATTGTGGAAAAAGCTGGGCTTGCTCAACCCAGCAGGAATGCTGCTGGTCCCACACGGCCGTTTCTCTGAATCCAGGCAGAGCCCCAGAGCTGCCTCCCCCGAGGCCCTTCCCTGACCAGCCCCTCCTCCCCCTCGGCGGCAACTATGGCTTCTTCCCTCTCTGGCTTGCTTCTCCCCGCTGGAGAGCAGGGAAGACCTCAGCCTCACTGTGACCCCCGGGCCTGGAGAGGGCCCCACACAGTGTGCACTTGACACCAATGAGCGAGTGAGGGAATTAGCGGATTCATAGCGGACACGGCCTCCAGCGCCTCGTCCACGAGTCCCACCTCTCCCGGCCATGCGCGCCTCCTCTCGGCCACACAAACCCACCCTGCTGATCCTTCTTCCAGAAAAGGCCCAGCACCCGTGATCGGGGGGTCTCTCGTCTTTCCCTGCCGTCCTCCCGGCTCCCACTGGCACGTGCTGCTGCGGGGCCTGCCCGGTGGGACAGCCAGCCCGGCCTGGCCCTGCGGGCCCTCGCGAGGGGCCGGTCCCAGCAGGTGCCGTTCCAAGGAGCAGCGGCCCAGGCGAGTGGTGGGGTTTTTCCGTATGAGGAAAAAATTAGCTCTCCTCACCAGACAAGAATGACAATTTACAGAAAATTATGCTTTGAATTCATAATCTGTAAGAGCGGAAATAGCATTCTATAGTAATCCATCCCAACTGACTCGCTATTGTATACGCACCTGCTAACATTTTTTAAGCCGGGACTTTATGGAAAGGACATTTTGATCGCTTCTGAAGTTTGCTGAGCAATTCCCCCTCTCTCCCAGGCATACGGTCTTTGTGCTGGAAATTTCCCCCGTGGCTTCCCGCGAGGGCTGGCAGACTGGCACGTGGGCTCGCACACGGGCACGCACACACACAGCCGCAGCCCCCTCTCGCTGGCATGGTTCTAGCAGGGGGCTTTGCAGGTGCCAAGCTGTGGAAATGGAAGCTGGGAGAGTGAAATCACAGTTGGCATCTGTGCCCAGCTCGCCGGAGGAACTGCAGACTGCGGCGCCCACCGGAATCAGAGATGCTTTCCAGCACTGGACGGCGTGGGTGGGTAGAGGACCCGGGAGGGGCTGGGTGCTGGGCCGGAGCAGGCAGGCCTGGTGGCAAGCCCCTCACAGGCCAGGTTTTGTGCTCCCGCAGAAGCTCAGAGCCCCAGCTGGCAGCCACCCCACTCAGGCCCCGCCTTGGGCCTGCAGCCCAGCACTGACACAAACAGGTGGCGGGCAGCCTGCTTCGCGCCGTCCACAGGTCCCGGGAGCCCACGGGGCAGGACTGAGGCTGCTAGCATGCCTCGGTGCCTTGCCCCAGTTCTGGCGTGCTTGCCCCAGTCGTGGGGACGCTCCACCAGGCTGAGTCAAGACCCCGTCAGAAGCCCCTCCTCCGAGCTTCTGGCTCACCAGGGCTGCTGCTTTTGAACCCGATGAACACTGTGGGTCAGAAAGCAGGTGGACTGCGGGCCTTCCTTCCATCATAAGGCCTGTCCCTTCCCATTCCCTCAGGAAAGTAGCAGTCACAGCAATCTATGACTCGGCGATCACACAGGGACACGAGGACGTGGCCATGCTGGCGTTCCCTGAAGCTCTCTCTGCGGGAACAGACATTTCAGAACATCCTCCATTGACAGCAGTCGGGTAGGAACTCAAGAAGTCATGGACAGTAGCTGTGAGAAGGCCAGGAGTATGCTCTGCAGAGGGAGCTCTGAGAAATGCCACTCCCCCAAAAAGCAAACTCAAAATAAAGTGAGGTGCACGTCCACGATGTTGTACATCTCACAAAACACGGCCATACATTGTGACTGGGCACATCCACACACACGTGCACACACACACAGCCCTCCAAGGCTATGCGTGGAGGACGTGGAGGACGCTGTGGAGGGGAGGCATCCATCTGGGGGAGGTGGGTCTGAGGCTGGCGGTAAAGGGGGGCGCTAGCCTGGTCTGCGAGGTTCGAGTGAGTCTCCTTACAATGAGGATGTATGGCGCATGCTTTGCAATGAAAATGAATGATTCTTTTAAAAGGATGGAAAAACAGTGGGAGCGGGTTTTGGCCGCCGCCTTCCTGATCGCAGTGTGAGACGGGCCAGTCCTCTAACCCAGAACTTTTGCGTGTTCCGTTCACGCATGCCTGCATTCACCCAACGTGTACTACACGCCTGTCATCCTTTCATTCATTCAACAAGCACTCCCTGAGCACCGACTGGGTTCTAGGCTGCAGCAGTGAATAAGGCCAATGAGGCTCCTGACTAGGGGTTGACACTGGTGTGTGTGTCTCCTCTGTGGCCCCACTGGGCACTCCGATAGGGGAAGGTAGAGGAGCAGCCGGGAGTTGCTGTCCTTCCCCCTTGGGCTGAGGGGAGGGGAGAAGAGGGGACAGTCGACTGGCCGTCTCTGAGTGAACAAGAACCACGTGTTGGCCGGAGGCCTCTACGCCAAATTCAAACGTCCCCTCTTCCTGGAAGGTCTGCCATGTACCCCTGCAGCTGCCCCCGACCGCCTGGGAGCCTTGGCCGAGCTCCCCCACACAATAATGTTGTTCTGCTAGTAAGTCCGGGTTGGACTCAGAATGGCCACCAGTAGGCCATGAGCAGGTTGAGGAGGTGTTCTGCCATGTTGACCTGGTGGATTAAGCATTTCAGACGGGTCTAGGCACCCTGCCTGGTTGTCCACTCCCAGCCCATCTCACCTCCTGTCAGGACCTGGGTGTGTAGGCCCCATCTCACAGTACATCTCGGAGTTTATCTGTCCCTCGTTCCCCAAGTCCCCGTTCCTGCCTGCTACAACACATTCTTTGCTTTTTCAGATTAGAAAATATTGTTTATTTAAAAAGTAAATTAGAGAGGCAGAGAAGGAGGAGATTCCCCTCCCTAAGGCAGGGAAGGGGGCCAAAGCTAGGAAACATGGCAACAGCCATAACTCAGAAAGCACGTGGCCAAACCAGAGTCTAGCAAGTCAGCGGTGGCAGTGGTCTGGCAACGGCCCACATCACATTCCTTAGAGCCAGTCCACACCCAGAGGACAGATGGACAGATGGTGGGCTGCTTGGGTGGGTGGATGGATGGGTGGGTGGATGGATGGTTGGATTGGTGGGTGGATAGGTGGTGGGGTGGATAAGTGGCTTGTGGGTGGGTAGGTGGGTGGGTAGGCGGGTGGGTGGGTGGCAGATGGACCGAATAAAATAGAAAAGGCAGACTGGCATCAGGTATCAAGCTACTATGCCCCAGGAACCTTGGGGGTGGCGGAGGGTGACGGGGAAGACTTGGAATGGAGGGCATCTCGTTCTCTTCACCGATAAGAGAAAATGTTACAGACTGAACGAGCCAACAGGTCATTGCGATGCACCTACTGTGTGCCATGCACTGAGCGGTGGATGAGGAAGACCGTGCAGGAAAGAGAGAAAGATGGAGTGCCCAGCAGGGGAAGGACCAGAGAAGGAGAAAGCGGGCTCAAGGCGGCACAGGCAGGGTGGGGATGTCGGGAAGCCAGCGAGCAGCCTGAGGTCAGCCCAGGAGGCCATGGTGGCCAGAGGGGCGGGGCCTGGGTGGGCTCAGCGTCTCCCACCACCCCCCACAGGGTCTTCAGCTTTAGAGCTGGCATCTGGCAGTGTCCGCTAGCAGACCTGATGACCCCAGGGAGTGGGGAACCCCAGTAAGCCCTGTTTGTCCTGGGGAAAGCAGAGTTGCAAGCTCCCTGCCTAGGCACCTCAGGCCTCAGCTTAAACGCCACAATTTCCATGCAGCTTTCCCTGACCCCTCACCTCCCACCCTGTCACCTTATTGTATCCCTGGTTTCATTTTCTTCCTAAAATGGAGGTGGAGACCAGCTGTGAATTTCCTCGCTTGTATAATAGTCTGTCTCGCCGGGCTCGGTGGCTCAGCCTGTAATCCCATGCCTTGGGAGGCTGAGGTGAGTGGACTG
>NW_007047488.1:57808-66610 GCF_000164805.1 Carlito syrichta
TGAGCCCGCGGGTTCGAGACCCACCTGGGCAACTTGGCGAGACCTCATGTCTACAATAAATCAAAAATCAGCCGGGCGTGGTAGCGCGTGCCTGTAATTCTGGCTTATGTGCTAGGAACAGACCTCTGGGCTGCTGCAGAAGGAATGGACAATCGCAGGCCAGGGAAGAAGATGAGATGGAGGGGCCAGGCATCAGGAGGCTGCCACAGTGCCAGCGAGGAAGGATGTTCCCTGGATGGTCAAGGGCAAGTGTGAGGACCCGGGAGAGAGGTCGATAAGCCTGCAGACCCCGGAATGGGGGGCTGGGTGGGAGGATGGCGTCTAGGAGGATTGCTTCCAGAGGTTCCTGCTGCCTGGAATCCACGGCTTCCCTTGGGAAGCATCATCTTTCCTCGGCTCTTTGTCCACAGTAACACCCCCAGTCCTCAGGTGAGCACATGACACAAGCTTGACCAATCAGCGCGGGTTAGTCCCTGGACAAGTATTGCCCCAGGAGCAGACCGTGACCAAAACCAGACCAGTGGGGTCAAGTCGGGGGTTCTGCTGGGGGAGCTGAGCTGGCCAACTTTGTCACTAGCTGGGGAGAGTCTGCCAGGCAGGGGGACCTACAAATGGACCTGATAACTTGACTCCTGGAGCCAGCTGTACCTGAAAGCCCCAAGACTTTCAGCAGCATGTACCAGTAAATCCCCTTTCTCCTTAGATCAGTTTGAGCTAAGAGTCTTGTTACTGGCAACCAAAAGAATTCTAACCAAATCAATAAAGAAGGTAGAGTGAACAGGACTCAGGGCCTGCCCCCAGGGAGAACGCTTTGTAACTGTAAGGATCAGAAGCCACCCAGAACACAGGGCAGCAGAACACAAGGTCAGTGTCTAAAGGACATACAGATGTATTGCCATGACATTCAGAAGAGGAAAAAGACTGCTTCCTGGAGAGGTGGCCTTTGAGCCAGGCCCTGAATCTGATCTAATCTAATCTAAGACGGACAGAGCGCAAGCAAGGAAAGAAGCAGCAGGGGAACAGAAGCAGAGGTCAGAATCCCCAGGCATCTGGCGCTCCAGAAGCACAAGGTGGGTGCAGGGGTGGGCTGGGGAGGCCGGCCAGGGTGACCCTCTGCTCTCGCGTCACCTGGCTGGGGGCGGCGAACACCCAGCAAAAGCCCTGGAGGAGCCAGCCCAGGAATGCAGCCTCACTCTGGCCCAGGAGCTCTCTGAAGTAACAGGATTGAAGATGGTCTGGACAAGCTGTCAGGCCCTGTGACTGCCATGTCGGGCCCTGGCCTCCTCAGGCCAGCTGCGCCCTCAGCTTTCGAGGCTGGGCTCACAGGCGATGTCGGCATGGCTTGGCCACGGCCACGGCATCGGTGCCTTGTTGGCGAACAGCGGGTGGGCGACAGGGTTCCCTGTGGGAAGGAGTCCTACGAATGGAGGTTCTATAAGCCCCTGCTCTTGGAAATGCCTCCTTCCTCCACCCTCTGGTGCCACACATGGGACCTTGCAGGCAGCTGGGAGGCCTCAGCATGCAGAGGGGCAGGCTCGGGAGCCCTGGCCCAGTGGCTAGCACCTGCTCATTTGAGTAACGTTCATCTCTCTGGAGCCTCAGTTTCCCCAACTGAGTGATCTCTGCCCCAGCCGCCTCCTGAGGATCTTTTCTGGGCACGGAGTGAAATTATGGCCGGAAAGTGCAGGGTCCTGACAAACTGCCGAAGGGCAGAGTCACAGAGAGAAAAGCAGCGCCATCCACTCCCACAGTGCCACCTGGGTCCTCCACCGTCTGGGGCCGGGGAAAGAGGGCCGCTGGCAGGTTTGGGGACCAGACTCCACGAGGGAACACAGAAGAGAAGTGCATTTAAAAAAATCTGAGAATCGAGGCCAGGCAGAGTGGCTCGCACCTGTAATCCCAACTCGCTGAGAGGCTGAGGCGGGTCGATCACTTGAGCCTCGGGGTTCAAGACCAGCCTGGGCCACACGGCAAGACCTCGTCCCTACAAAAAATTTAAAAATTAGCCAGAGGTGGTGGCCCGTGCCCATAGTCCCAGCTACTCGGGAGGCTGAGGTGGAAGGATCAAACAACCCAGGAAGTCAAGCTGTGGTGAGCCTGGGTGACAGAGTGAGATCCTGTCTCCAGAAAAACAAACAAACAAAAAGTCTGAGAATAACAAGTGTTGGTGAGGATGTAGAGAAATCAGAGCCCTCACACACTGCTCATGGAAACAGAAAATGGTGCAGCTGCTCTAGAGAATGGTTTGGCAGTTCCACAGATGATTACGCATGGAGTTACCCTATGACTCAGCAGTTCCTCTCCTAGGAATAGACGCAAGAGAATTGAAGACATGTGTTTGTACAGAAACTTGAACCTGAATGTTTATAGCAGCATCCTTCATAAATGCCAAAAGGTGGAAATACCCAAATGTCTATCAGTGAACAAGTAGATAAACAAAACGTGGTATATCTACACAATGGATATTAATAATTTCATTAATCATTAATAAAAATTAATTTTATTAATAGCAATATTAATTGTATCATAAAAGGAAATAGTGCATGCTACAGCATGCATGAACCCTGAAAATATTATGCTAAGTGAAAGAAGTCAGTCACAAAAGACCATATACGATATGATTTCATTCATGTAAACATCCAGAATAGGAAGCCTTATTTTGTTTTTGTTGTGAGTTGGAATTTCACTCTGCTGGCCAGGCTGGAGTGCAGTGGCACGCTCATGGCCACCACAGCCTCGACCTGCTGGGCTCAGGTGATTCTTCCGCCTCAGCCTTCCAAGTAGCTGGAACTACAGGCACGCGCCACCACGCCCCGGCTAATTTTTTATTTATTGTAGAGATGAAGTCTCGCCAAGTTGCCCAAGCTGGTCTCAACCCGTGGGCCCAGGCAATCCTCTCACCCCAGCCTCCCAAAGTGCTGGGATTATAGGCGTGAGCCACCGTGCCTGGCCAACAATAGGAAGCTTTGAAGAGATAGAAAGTATCTCAGGGCAGAGAAGGGTTGCTCAGGGCAGAGAAGGGGGTCTGGATGAAAGCAAAAAACTTTCTTTTTGAGGTGGTGAAAATGTCTAAAATTGACTTTGGTGTTAGTTGCACATAGCTGTAAACATACTAAAAAGAATTTAATTGTTAAATGTTAAATGGGTAAACCACAGCCTGTAAATTATATATCAATAAAACTGTTTTTTAAAAAAGAAAAAGAATGACAAACCACTGGACCAATCTAGAGCAGGCAATGTTCCACAAGACAATATCAGCTTGGACTTGTCAAAAAACCTCACGGGAAGGAAAGGGGAGGAGGTGGAGGCTGCTCTGTGTTAAATAAACTAAAGAAGAGACACAACAAGCAATGCAAGGACTTTCACAGAATCCTAGTTTTTTAAAAATCTGGGGACAGTTGGGGGAACTTGGCATGAATTCTGTATTAAATTATACTATGGGATAATCGTTAACCTTCTTAGGTGCAAAATGCTAGCATGTGTCTTGAGGAGAATGTTCTTGTTCTTAGGGGATACATGCAGAAGTATTTAGAGGCGAAGCATCATGATGTCTGCAATTGTACAGCAAAAAGGACATCTGTGTGTGTGTACAGAGAAAGCAAGCATAGAACATATTAGCCACTAGCGATTTGAGGCAAATGCTAACAGGTCTTCACCATACTATTCTCTTGATGTTTTGATATACTCGACATATAAAAGTCAGAGAAAAGATGTCATTTTTGCTTTTGTGTTACTTCCCAGGATCTTGAATGTCCTGGGTTCACCAGGTTGATTTTCCTCCAAACAGCACCGCATGCAGCCACTTCCTGCTGTTTGCCCCACACCCAGGCTCAGGCCACTGTCCTTTCCCTGGATAATCATGGAAGCCTCCGGCACCGGGTTTCCCCCGAAGCCTGCTCTCCACGTGGCAGTCTGAAGAGGTCTTTCCAAGGTGCACATCTGATCATCTCCATGGCCCTCAGGATGAAGAAGGAAGCGGTTGGGTATACCTACAGTCCCAGCTGCTCGGGAGGCTGAGGGGGGGGGCTGAGGTGGGAGGGTGGCTTGAGTCCAGAAGCTGGACACGGCAGGAAGCCATGATTGTGCCTGTGAAGAGCCACGGCACTCTGGCCTGGGCAACACAGCAAGAAGATGAAGTCCTCCTAGTGGCCTACACCCCCAGCCTGCCTGTCTCGGCCTGGGAACCCAGACTCCCGGACACCTCCTGGTTCTTCCAACGAGGCCTGGGCTCATGGTCCCAGGGTCTTGTCCAGGGAAGCCTTCCTTTCCCGGTCGGCTCTTAGATCTCTTTCATCTCAGCTCAAACATCACTGCTCAGAGGAGCCTCCTTGACCTCCTCCTTCCTCTCAGTCCACGTCAGGTTCCAAAGAACTCTGCTCCCCTCCTGGCTGGTGGTCTTGAAGACGGCCAGGCCTCTCTGTGACCGTGTCCTGAGCTGAAGTGAAATGAACACCGAAACCAGTTTCGGAGTGGGGAGCATGGTGAGGGGACCTCACCTCCCACTTGGGGGCGTGGCATGCTTGGGTGCCAGAACAGGGCCCAGCACACAGCGAGTGCTCCGGAAGCCTCTTCTGTTCCCGGGACTCATGACCTGGTCCTCCGTGCCGCCGTCGGCCCCCCAGCCTGTGGATGCCACAAGAGCAGGACAGCCGGCGGTTCCCGACTCATCCCAGCCCAGGGCACGCTGGGGAGACGGCCAGGGCACACTTCTCTGGAACATGGAAGACACCGGCTTGGGCCACAGGACTGTCTCATTGGGGCCTGGCTTGATGGCGGAGAGGGAGCACCTGTCTTTGCCCCACAGCTGTTGCCATGGAAACGGGGCTCCCACGGAGTCTCAGACCCACAGGCTCGTGGCCCCGCATCTTTGGTGATTCCTGCTTAAGGAACAGGAAGGTGTGACTTCAGCAGGACCCAAGGTGCAGGTTTACGAACGGCTCGGGCCTGAGTTGAAGTGTGACAGACGCAGAGGTGCGTTCCCCAGGCCCTGCTTGCAGGATGATGCTGCGGCCCCAGCTTCCAGCTGGCACCCCTTCCAGGTTTGCCTCAGCTGTACAAAGCCACCTTGTCACAGTCCCGCCCTGCCGAGGTGGCCCTGGGCTGCGCCTAGTGGAGCTGGAGGTCTGAAGGCCCTGCCACTGTGCTGCAGCGGAGGACAGCTCTGGGGGGCCACTGAGCCCCGGAGCCTGTTAAGTCCTGTCACCTCCTGCTGACCCCTAGGGGACTCCTGGCCACATCCCATACACCAAACTCTGCTTCTCAGAGAAGCCACGCTGCAGCATGGAGTTTGCCTCTATTCCAAGAGGAGGCGGAATCTCCCTCACTCCCAAAATGGACATTTTCTGCTGCTTCTAGCAAAGCATGAAGGCATGTCCTTGCCGGTGAGGACAGGACCTGGTGTTCATGTGTCAGTTAGCACACAGGCCGGGCAGGCCCTCAGAAGGGTTAACACTTCAAGGCTTTTTCCTGTCTATGAAGAAGGGTTCCCCCAGGCATTTCCCATCTCTGTGTGGCCTTCGGCGGTGAATTTTCATCCCAGAACTTCCACCTGGTAGAATGGTGTTGGCTTATTACTCACAACTGCCACGGTGAGGGGACAGGAAAGAAAGCCAGGCCTTCCATGGGCGTGACATAGACGGGCACATCTGCAGGGGAGGAGACGGGGTGGCAGGGGCATGAGGCTGTGTCTTCACATCACACTCTGCTCAGCTACCCCTGCCCAGGCCCCTGCCAGCCTCCACCGGTCCCAGGAACACAGATTGGCATCCTCAGTGGGTGGTGGGCAGCCCGAGTCCCATGTCCAACCCACCTGCCCCGACCTTGGCCAAGCCACCATTCTCCGAAGCCTGGACCACTGGTCTCCCTGCGTCTAATCTTTGCTTCCCGTGGTTCCCTCAGCAGCAGAATCATCTTAAACATGTGACTCGGATGAGTCACTCTCCAACTTAAAACCCTCCAGGGCTGGGTGTGGTGGCTCATGCCTATAATCCCAGCACTCTGGGAGGCCAAGGTGCGAGGATCTCCTGAGCCCGAGGGTTTGAGACCCACCTGGGCAACTTGGTGAGACCTCATCTCTACAATAAATCAAAAAACGAGCCAGGCATGGTGGAAAGTGCCTGTAGTTCCAGCTACTTGGAAGGCTGAGGCGGAAAGATCACCTGAGCCCAGCAGGTTGAAGCTGTGGTGGCCATGAGTGTGCCACTGCACTCCAGCCTGGGCAACAGAGTGAGACATCAACTCAAAAACCAAAACCAAAACCAAATCCCCAAGGGTTTCTAGCGCATGAGAGTGAAATCCAAACCCCCACAACCACCCATGAATGCCTGCAGATCCCGCCTCCCACCTCACCTCACCCACTCTCCCTCCCTGAACACTAGCCTTCCTGCTGTTCCACTCTCACAGGAACTAATCCCTGTCTCTGAGCCCTTACACATCCTGTTCCCTAAGCCTGGGACACTTCCCCCATAGCTCTTCCTGCCGGATTTTGCTGAGGTTTCAGGTCTCCCCTTGAGTTTTCCTGAGCCATCCTACCTGAAGGGACATACCCTGGATCTACTTACACATCACCCAGCTCCTCTCTCAGGAGTCCTCACGACTGGAGAGAGTTCTTTCTTCCCTGTTGGTTTACTTACAGTTGATGACCTGGCCCTCTGCCAGCCGAGGAGAGGTCTCCGTCGGTCTTGGTCTCCTCGGTCCCTGGTGGAGAAAAGCCTCAGCCTGTAACAGGAATTCAGTGACTGTCTGATGGAAGAACGAATGACTGAGGAAAGCTGTCCGGTCTTGGCTAGGACAGGCAGGGTGGGAGGAGCCCATGGCCCACGCTTGCTAGAGAGCTCTTCAGATGAAGGCGGTGACGATGAGCTTCTGTTGTCTTCTGTTTCTCATTTATACCATATGGCTTGCCGCACACTGGGCTGAATTGCAGATGCTCTAACTTGGAGCTTTCTTGCTTTTGTGTGTTAATAACATAAAGATGGAGCACAGCTCACCACACATTTTGTGTTTGCTAACTATCTATATGTATATAAAACAGACTTCAGTGTTACTAGCCAACCCACTTGTGAAGTGGAAGGAAAACAGAGCAATTAGAGAGAGGGGGAAGCAAGGCGAGTGCCAGCTCCGAATGTGGCCGACTCCCAGGACTTCCCAGGAGCAGGCTCCACCAAGAAGGTCATAGGCCAGGTCTTGGGGGAGGGGGCTGGGCATCCCTGCCCCGCCTCAGGCTCTGCCCCAGCCACACCTGGCAGTTCTCCCTCTGGGTCTTCTCCAGGGAAGCACGCCTCTGCTCCCTGCCATTCAGAAACTGCCTGCCTGGCCCTCCTCCACCCCTCCCTCCGTCAGAAGCCTGCAAGACGGCGCGCCTCCCAGGGCCTTCCTGCAGCTTCCTTCCGTGGGAAAAAGGGCCCCAAACAAGTACACAAACGTCAATTACAAAATGTCTCAGGTGCTGTGAAGACTAAAAATATGGAGCTTAATTAAAAGAATGAAGCCTGTATTCCAGCCTATGAGCTGTATTTCAAGGCCAGCGAACAGCCCTGATGGACATGGAAAATTTCTTTCTAGAAGACTCTAGTGAATAAACAGTGGTCTTACCAAGGTAAGAAGTAGGGGCAATCTTCCTTATTTCATTACTGACATAATTTAGAATTGCAAGGACATGCTAGTAATAAACAACAAGGGATTTTAGTCCACATTGTGATTGCTTTTAAGTCCTCTACAGACTATGCACTTCCACCATTGCCTGCATCAGGGTGGGATGCTCCCACGTGCCACCTCCCCAGGTATGTTTCCAGTTTGGAATGAAGGAAATGGAAAACGCACACCATTTTGCAAACCGTAATAAAATAACTGATTCGGGAAGCAATGATCAACGGACAAAACTATTTATTAGGAGATGGGCTGAGGGGACCTTTATAATGGAAGGATGGGGCCGCTGTCTGCTACCTGATCTGACTGGCCGATCTTAGCACCGTGGGAGTGGGACAGCTGGATGCCATGGGCCCTGCAGGTAATGACATATGGACATGCAGCAGCATCACCTCCTGACACGAATCTCTAGAGTCTGCTTCATCTACAAGGAATATAAGGAAGAGAGGAATGAGTTAAGTGACTCGGCGAAGAAACAAACAGACAAACCCAGAATGTGAAATGGCCAAGCAAGACGGCTCATGCCTGTAACCCCAACACATGGGGAGGTTAAGGCGGGAGGATTGCTTGAGCCCAGGAGTTCAAGACCAGCCTAGGCAATATAGTGAGACTCAGTTTCCATAAGGGCAGACCCTCCCCCGCAAAAAAGTTAGAATTATGCTTTGGCGTGCAGGGTTCTTGTAGTACACGAGGAGTTTATTCCTCCAGATCAAAAGGTCAACCAAAGTTTTCATCTGGAAGTTTCGAGAAGATCGCATCACGATTTGCAGAAGAAACATCCCAAGTTGCGGCAAACAGGTGACTGGTTCTTCCACCATGACAAGGCACCTGTCCACACTGCGATGAGTGTTCAGCAGTTTTTGACCAAAAACTGCATGCTCCATCCTCTTATTCACCCAATCAAACAAACAAACAAACAAACAAAAGTGGCAGAAGCACTGAAAGGCATCAAGATTGACAAGTTCAAGAACTGTTTTGAGCAGTGGAAAAAGTGTCTCGATAGGTGTACTGCATCAGACGGAGAGTACTTTGAAGGTGACTGAAGTTTAAAAATGTAAGAGTATTATTTATTTATTTATTTTTGAGCTGGAGTCTCACTCGGTCGCCCAGACTGGAGTGCAGTGGCTGCTCCCGGCCACCGCAGCCTTGACCTGC
>NW_007047488.1:66630-71181 GCF_000164805.1 Carlito syrichta
GGTTTTTTTTTTTTTTTTTTTTTTTATTGAGTAGGAATCTCACTCTGTCGCCCGGGCTAGAGTGCAGTGGCACACTCGTGGCCACCGCAACCTTGACCTGTTGGGATCAGGTGATTCTTCTGTCTTAGCCTTCCAAATAGCTGGGACCACCATGCCCAGTTAATTTTTTGATTTATTATAGAGACATGGTCTCGCCAAGCTGCCCAGGCTGGTCTCAAACCCCTGGACTCAGGCAATCCTCTCACCTCCGCCTACCAAAGTGCTGGGATTACGCCATGAGCCATTGCATCTGGCTTAAATACACAATTTTTTTTTTGAGTTGGAATCTCACTCTGTCACCCAGACTGGAGTGCAGTGGTCACTCCTGGCCACTGCCTCGACCTGCTGGGCTCTGGCGATTCCTCCGTCTCAGCCTTCCAAGTAGCTGGAACTACAGGCACGTGCTACCATGCCTGGCTAATTTTTTTGATTTATTGTAGAGATGAGGTCTCGCCAAGCTGCCCAGGCAGGTCTCGAACCCGCAGGCTCAGGCAATTTGCTCACCTCGGCCTCCCACAGTGCAGGATTACAGGCTGAGCCACCGAGCCCGGCTAAATACACAATTTTTAATAAATAAACTCTGGGTTCTTTTTGGGTCCCTCTGTATATTTACAGAAAAAAAAAACCAACCCAGACAGTGAAATGATTCTGCAGGAGACTAACCTGGTTTCTGTAGCAAACATGGAAAAGAAGTGTGAAAACTATGAAGGGTATAGTAACCAGATGGATGTGGGTGCTGTCTGGGTTTGACTCAGGCCAAGGCTAGAAGACTGTTTCAGACAACTAGAAAAATTGATTTTAGACTGAGTATTAAGTGATACCAAAAATTATTGTTCATTTTGTTAGGTGCATTGCTGGTGTTGTGGTTATGTAAGGAAGCACCCATACATTTTAGAAATGCATACTCAAGTATGTAAAAGTCAAATGACATCATGTTTGGAATTCATCTTAAAATACTTCAGCCAAGGAAAAAAGCCCTGGCTCGATGAAGCAGATACAATAGAATTCTAATTATCCAATCTGTAGGATAAGTATATGAGAGTTTATTTTGCCATCTTCTCTCTACTTGTGTGCCTGAAAAATTTTATAACTAAAAAAACAAAAACAAGCTGGGTGTGGTGACTCACACCTGTAAACCCAGCACTTTGGGAGGCCGACGTGAGACGACTGCTTGAGCCCCTGGGTTTGAGACCAGCCTGGGCAAACTGGCAAGACCTCATCTCTACAATAAATAAAAAAATTAGCTGGGTGTGGTGGTGCGTGCCTGTAGTTCCAGCTACTTGGAAGACTGAGGCGGAAGGATTGCCTGAGCCCAGCAGGTTGAGGGTGCGGTGGCCGTGAGTGTGCCATTGCACTCCAGCCTGAGTGACAGAGGGAGATTCCGATGCAAAAAAAAAAAAAAAAAATCCCCAAAACAAACAAACAAAAAACGCCAAAACAAGGCAGGATTCTGAGAGGAGACTGGTGAGAGTTGAGAAAGTAAATAACAGTTCTGAGCCGGAGACAACCTAACTGAGAGAGTGTGACCGGGAAAGGCCTCCACAAGGAGGGGCATGAATGCTGAAGAAGTCAGCCACGAATAAAGAGGGGTGGAGGGGCTCGAACAGGCTCACAGGCACCAAAGCAGCAAAAGGAGTGGTGTGCCGGAGAACAGTGGAGGGAGCCAGCCAGGCAGAAGAGAGGAGGCCGTGAGGAGGAGCCCCAGGATGAGGCTGGCGGCGTCCAGCCAGCAGGGCTTCGAGCTCCCGAGAAGAGACAGGATGTCCTGCAGGCAGTGGAAAGCCGTCAGACGGTTTTAGGGAATGGCAGATTTGATGGGATTTACTTCTAAAGGAGTTGTTTAGCTGTTCGGTGACAAAGGCATTTTAGCGGGGAGAGACACTGAAGGTGGGGAGCCAGTTCAGGAGACAGTGTGGCTGTGCAGGTTATAGACGGTGGCCCCGTCTAGGATGGTGGTAGAAAAGGTGAGAAGCAAACAGACTGGAAACGCCTGAGGGGCAGGCAGCCGCTGGGGCTTGCTGACGCATGTTATGCCGAGCATAGGAAAATGGAAAATGAAGGGCGAGTTCCAGGTTTGGGGTGTGAGCAATCGAGTGAATAGCGATGCCACTTTCTGGAATGTGGGAGAAGCACGTGGGGATAGAGTAGGGAAATTCAGAGCTCACTTTTGGGCGTCATACACTGGAGATGCTTAGGAGACAAGCAAGTGGAAATGCCACTAGGACAGAGCAAAGGTGTGGGCTGAGACAGCAGGATCTCCCGGGAGGGCATGTGTCGAACCAAGCTCCAGGAAGGTTCTGAGGAATCCCATCATGGAAGCAGAGACGGAGGAGGAGGAGCCAGAACACTAAGGAGGACGGAAGCTGGGAGAGTGGGCTATCACTGAAGCCGGGAGGACAGGGGTCCTCAAGAAGAGGGGAGCGGGCCGCCAGGCTCAGCTCTCCTCCAAGCGTCCTGAAATCAAGCCTGGTGTGCACCTTTTGGAGCTGGCGAGATGGAGAGCACTGGTGACTCTTTGTCCATTTGGACCGCACTAACAAAATACCATAGACTGGGTGGCTTACAGACAGCAGAAATTTCTTTCCTACAGTTCTGGAAGCTGGAAAGTTCAAGGTCAAGACACCGGTGGATTTAGTGTCCGATGAGAGCGCACTTCTCACTGTGTCTTCACACGGCAGAAGGAAAGAGGGAGCTCTCCTGGACCCCTTGTACAGAGGAACTATTCACGCCCAGAGGTCTTACCTCCTAACACCATCACCTTGGGGGTTAGAATTGCAAACATACAAATTTTGGTGGTGACACAAATATTCAGACCACAGCGGTGGCCCTGACAAAAATAGTGGCAGGAACTTCCTGCTCCCCTCCTTTTCCTGAGCTGGACGAGGGTCCCCTGATCCTAAGGGCTTTGCTCCCTGCACTTACTTCTCTTACTGTTTTGTGATGACCAGCAGGCTCCTTTCCTCCTCCATTGGGTGTGAGCATCTTGAGGACGGGATGCTTGGTTCAGATTCCACGCCTCTAGAATATAATTTATCTCTGAAGCCATTCACGGATGCTTAAAGAACACGGACTGTGTGCGAGACAATTTATGGGCCTCACAAAACAGAACCATAACCAAGTTCCTAGCACCACGGAGGATATGAAGACGGGGAACTTGATCAGCTATCCCCAAACACTGACCTCCCACCAGACACTGAGCAGAGCGAACTTAGGAAGGGTCTTTTTGTGGGAGCCAAGGAACAGGCTCCACCCCAAGACCAGGTGCAGCGAGCCCACCTAAGCACCCTCCCACGCAGCACCTCACTTCAGTCTCACACCTACCCTCTTGGCTGGAGGAGAAAGCTGAGGTGCTTGGAGGTGAAGTGACTTCCCTAGGGTCACGCTGAGATAGAAACAATGGAGCTGAGACTCATGTAGCCCAGGAAATTGCACTTCAGCCTAGGGGACAGCACCTGGGGGACACACTGGCCACTGCAGCCACTCCAGGGCCCTTGCAGGATGCTCTCCCAGATAAGCCTATTGCAGATGGGCTGCGCGTCCTCTGGCCTTCCTACACGCTGCCAGTCATTTATCCTTTCCTTTACACCGGACACAGGTCTATGTATGAATTTTAGACGACATGATGCCACACTTAATGAAGGAACATGAGTTGTTCTTTCGTCAATTCTCTTTCAAATGTTCTGCTTAATCGAGGATAAAGTCTCAGTTTGAAGCTGGTAAGTCTTTAACACATCTTTGATGTTTGCTTTCCCCCTTTAAAAAAAAAAGTAGCAAAATATACATAACCTAAAATTTGCCATCTTAACGATTTTTCCCTTATTTTCACGTGTACAATTCAGTGACACTGGCATCAAGTACGTTCACAATGTGCTACTATCACCACCATCCACCTACAGAACTGTTTTCATCTTGCAAAACTGAAACTCTGTACCACTAAACAACAACTCCCCTCCCTGGCCCCTTGGAAACCACCATTCAACCATCTGTCTCCATGAATTTGACTGCTCTAGGGGCCTTACAAAAGCAAAATCCACAGTCATCTTTTGTACATAGAAAGAGACCAGGCCTCAGCCTCACGGCTTGGGCAGGCTGCAATCCCTGCCTCACACTGTACTGTCCTTAGTTATAAACACTTGATCCTTCCCTTCCCTTTGCGGCTGGCGAGGCCAGTTCTCCATTTAGGGTAGGGATTGTAAGTTTTTCTTTTCAAACAAGTGAATTTAAGTGGGAAAAACAATTTATAGTGAAAGGCTGAAGGTGGAGAGGCTCTTGGAGCAGAGGAGAAGAAAGGGTGGGAAGCTGGGAGTTGGGAAGCCCTGGCCTTGAGTGTGGAGTCTGTTTTGTGTCCCTAATGCCAGCAAAAGAATGTGCCCTGACCCCACACACCGACCTCCTTGGCTTTCTACTGCCGTCCGGAAAAGGATTTCTGTAGCTCTCACCTTTGCCCCCTAGCCACGCATCCACACACTTATTTTTTTTTTTTTTTAATGAAAAATTTTTTTTTTTTTTTTT
>NW_007047488.1:71820-76386 GCF_000164805.1 Carlito syrichta
CTTTCCAAGTAGCCGGGAATTACAGGCATGGGCTACCACGCCCAGCTGATTTTTTGATTTTATTGTAGAGGTGAGGTCTCGCTGCCCAGGCGGGTCTCGAACCCGCGGGCTCAGGCCATCCACTCACCTCAGCCTCCCAAAGTCGCGGGATTACAGGCTGAGCCACCAAGCCCAGCTTAATCCATTTTTTTTTGGAGTTGGAGTCTCACTCTGTTGCCCAGGCTGGAGAGCAGTGGCACGCTCACGGCCACCCCAGCGTTGACCCGCTGGGCTCTGGTGATCCTTCCACCTCGGCCTTCCAATCAGCCAGAACTACAGGCATGTGCTACCACACCTGGCTAATTTATCTATTTATTGTAGAGACGAGGTCTCGCCAAGTTGCCCAGGCGGGTCTCGAACCTGTGGGCTCAAGCAATCCACTCGCCTCGGCCTCCCAATGTGCTGGGATGACAGGCTGAACCACCGAGCCCAGCCCCGCGTATTTAATCCGAATCCTCCTTCATCTGAGACCCCACTTCACAGGCTCTGAATCAGCTCTGAATTCCTAGGTCAGACAACTACCTTGGCCAGGTTGATATTCAAGCGAGTAAAGACATAGGGTGAAGCTGTCCCCTCCAAGGGGGCAGCCCCTGCTGATGCTCTGCACGGATGAGGACTCGACTTTGCCAAATCATCCTATTGTTCAATGAGCCACAAACCCCAATGTATACAGGCTTTCAGATTTTTGCTAATACCATGTGGGCTGCCAGCATTATTTTGCAACCGCTGTCCAGTGGTGTTTTGTACGTGTCCTGCTCAGTTAGTGTCCAAGTTGCCTACAGAGTAAGTCAGGTGCTCCCGGGAGCTTCTGAGGGCTAGGCCAAGCCAGTCCACCCAAGCCTGCCAATGCTTGGCCCCAGGCAGGCACACAAGGCTCCTGAGGCTCCCAGAGTGATTCATAAGTGGATTCCTACGTGACTGACGTAAGCAAATGACTGAGGATGTTGCCAGGGAAGTCAGGATTCCTTGGGAACTGAGACAATGTCTCTGGTTTCCACTCCCAAACCCAGGCCTGCCACCCCCAGAACCGTGTGCCAGTGGATTTACAGACCACTTAAATAAGTGGGTCTGGGGGATCACTAGGCTCACTGGTAGGCACAGATGGGCTTACCCAGGGCTAGACGAAGTCTGACAGTTGCCACCCTCTGACTCACTCATGACACCCATGACTCTCTTGCTTGCAAAGCTCGGGGAAGTCCAACCCCAAGGGGCTATAAATACATGCAAGTACTCAATCGGCTCCTTTATCTAGAAAATTTCTAGTAATCCAGGCTTGAGCTTGATTAGATGCAGGGTCTCCCGGGAGGAGACGCCTCCTCCCAGCGCCTCTGGCTCCGCTCCCCAGAAGACATGCCCCTAGAGGTCGCCTTAGGTGGCAAGGTGGCCTCGTGGCTCCAGCCCACTTCTAGGCAGCTTAGCAACTCCCGAGGGTCGTCATTGGCCCGGTTTGGCCAATCACATGGCCAGGAAGGCGGAGCTCGGTAGGCTGCGGCCCCCCATTCGCGGGCAGAGGGTGGTGCTGGAGGGACGCGCCGGACCCGGGGGAGGGAGCGGCGGACGCTCGCCCCAGCCCCTGCGCTGCCTTCGGCCGCGCCTGCCGGCAGAAAACCCAAGCGAGGGCGCTTGAATCGAAGCGGGCGCTGGGCGAAAAGATGCGGAACAAGGCACGCCGTGTCTTGGCCCGTGCTGAGGGGAAGTGGTTGCTGCAGACCTGCCCGGCACTCGCGCCCTCCGCGACCTCGTCCCACACCCCCCGCCTCCAAGCGTCGCCCCATTAGCCTCTGCTCCTGGCACCCCGAGCCGAGCACAGAGGGCCCTTGTAAGTTTTCCCAGAAACTGCTCGCTGGCACAGCCTTCTGTCCAAAGAAGCGTGGCCGGACTTGCCTCTCGGTGTCAGCGAGGGTCAGGCCAGGGCTAGCGCCAGCCGCCGGCTCGCCAGGCCTGCCCGCGGGCGTCCACACGTGGCAGTGTGAGCTTGCGGAGCGGCCACCGCGCCTTGGGGCGCAAGGACGGGCCCTCACTCCGGCCGGCAGGAGGGCCTGTGCAGGCAGACTTCCCAGGCGGAGGGAGGACGGGCGCCAAGCCTCCGGGGCTTTCCCACACGCGGGCTCCCTGGCGCTGGGCGGCAGGCGCTGTTTGAGTCTGGTCCTGTTCGGCCTGCCTGGCCCCCACCTCGCAGCTCACACCGGTGCAGCCAGGTGGCTCCTCTTCTAGGGTTCTCCTGCGTCGCTGCACAAGGTCCCCTCTTCGGGCTCGTCCAGGCAGCCACAGTTGTCCGGCTTGGCCGGGGAGCAAAGCATTGGCGCTTCCACTCTCAGCACCAGCCCACGCCTTCCCAGCCTCCTCCGGCCGGGCTCCTAAACTTGCTGTGAAGATGTCTTTAAGGAGCCGATAAAAGTGATGCACCCAGTAAAGTGCACCGGGTCATTGGTGGGCCTCCATTGTCAGTGGGTGTTTTCCAAGTCCCTGAAGGCCGCCCAGGGACCCCATTTAAGGAATCCCATTTGGGAGGAACTTCCCGCGGTCTCACTTGTCCTTAACCTTCATATTCTGGCACCTGTCCCTATATCCCCAGCATCCACATATGGTCGGGGCCCGGACCATGCATGACTAAGTGAACGCCCCCACATTTCTTGACACATAATCATAATGGACACACGCTGAACACTTATTCTGTGCCAGGTACTGCTGCAAATGCAGTAGAGGTATTGAGGTAGGAAGTTAGGTGGTGAGACTGGAGTGAGTCAGTGGTCCCACGACAGTATTAATACATCGATTCCGCCCAGCAACTTTATGAGGTTGGGACACTCCGAAACCCACCCATTTTACAGATGTGAAATTAAAGCACAGAGAAGCGGAGTCACCACTTTTGACGCAATCCAGTCTCCCCCAAGGCTGAGCAGATGCTGGAGACTCTGGACCTGATGCAAGCGCAGAGCAGAAAGAACCCAAACGCCCAAAGGTGAGCCAGACATGTGGACCTCAGCAACTTCCGGAGATCCAGAATGTTGTGCAGCCTTTTCCACTGCCTTAGAAATAGCTTTTCTGTTGCTTCTACTAAAACTCTGCCATCCTTCTGGCTTGGATACTGCTTCCTCCAGGCAGCCTTCCTGTCAATGAAGGCTAGGTCGGATAGCCCCCTGCCCACATGAAATCATAGCCTCCAGAAGGCTCCCATCTCAGGCCTTAGCGCTCTGCCCTGCAACTGCCTGTCTACTGCCTCTTTTCCACCCTGGAAGCTGGCAAAAAATTGCATCTTGCTTTGCTTTGAACTTTTTTTGAAAAACAACAATTTTTTATTGAAGTGTAAGATACTTTCAGGAAGTGCACAAATCATAGGTGTATAGCTTAATGAGCTTTTATGTATGTATACAGCCAAGTAACCACCACTCAGATCAAGATGTAAAACATGCCTAACGCCTAGACGTTTCCCTTGTTCCTCTCCTAGTCATCACCCCTCACCCCGAGATAACTATTGTTTTGGCCACTGTCACCATAATTTTGCCTTTTCCTAAACTTCAAATAAATGGAAACCTCACACAAGCATGTCCAGCTTCTTGGGTTCAACATTATGTCTGTGAGATTCATTCATGTTGCTGCACATTTCAGTGGACTGTCCTTTTTACCGCTGTGTAGTACTTTATTGGAATATAACAACATTTGTCCATTGTATTGTTGATGAGCTAGGATCTGGTGCATTTGGGCTTTTATCCTTTGCAGGTGGGAGTATACATTGCTATGGCTACCAAGGAAAACTTTTTCTTGTCTATCATCATTATAATAACTCATTCACTGGGCATTTATTGTGTGCCAGGCACTGTACTAAATAGTTCATCTGCATCATCTCACTTAATCCTCATAAGGACTCTAGGAAGTAGACAGTTGCCATGTGAAATAGGATAATCACGGTATCAGCATAATAGGATTACTGGGAAGCTTAACTGGGACGACCCTTTGAAGGACTTAGCCCAAGCTACCATTTTGGAAATACCGTGTACAACACCTGTTATTGTTATGACCAACAGGCACGGCGTTGGGAGTTGAGGCGTTCGGGCCCCCGCCGACGTAAAGCTGTACCCGAGCAAGCGGAGCGCCTGGGGGCCACGGATCTGTTAGCCAGGACTTGGGGGGATGGCACACGGCACTCTTCCCGACCAGGTCTCTCCTTCGGGCAGACAGTCATGGGGGACGGCGGGGCACGAGGCTGAGACTGAGAGTCGGAGGGACCTCCCGGATTTTCAGGAAGCCGGTGACACGCTTCTTCCTGAAGTCGAGGGCAGGGGGCACGTCCAAGTGGCCACTGCTCGATGCCCGTCCCTCTCCCTGGCCTGTAGGCTGCACAGGGCTCGGCTCGCGCAGGCTCCCGGTCGCTCCCGCATACCTGCTCTCGGAGTGTCCCCGGCTCGGCGGGCTGTGCCGAGAGCTGAGGGCTACAGCAGTGAACGCGACAGACAGGGCGGGGAGAGACGAGGAAACAAAGAAGGACCAAGAGACAGGGCAGCGCGGCGGTGGCACGGGGAGGCCTCC
>NW_007047488.1:76948-90523 GCF_000164805.1 Carlito syrichta
CGTGAGTACAAAGGCGGCGGGTTGGGCACGACCCGCGCCCGCCTGGGTGCCAGCCGTGGCTCCGGCCCCGGCGTGCCGGTGGCGCGTGGGGGGTTCCTGCCGGAAACGGCGCTCGGGCTCTGATCAACTTTCTCTTCCCTCTGTTTTGTCTTGGGACTGTTCGCTGCGTTTCCTTGGGCTGTGGGTGTTGTTTTATGTCAGTTTCTGCAAGATCCAGATGAAGAAGTTGCCAAAATTGACAGAACTGCGAGGGGACAGTGCGGCGGTCAGGTGGGTCCCTTGCTGGTTGGGCCTGAGTGGAAGTCCTGCTCTCGGGGTCCGATTGGGTTCCTGCTCACTGGCCTCCTGCTGCAGACACTGGTGAGAGCTCGTTTCTCTGACTACAGCCACAGTCCATATGGCTGAGCACTGTGCCTGTCAGTGGGCACCGGTCTGTGCCAGCCTGGGGATTCCAGGAAGGCCTTGTGTTCCCGAACCGCACCGTCTGAGGTTACAGATGCGTGCTGATGCCTGGAAGAACTAGCGTGAACATCAGAGCCCTCTCTTTCTGCCCGTGAGGAAACTGAGGCTTGAGGAAGAAAGTAAGCTCGAGTGCTGCACAAACCAGGGGTAGAGCTGGGACCACAGTCTTGACCCAAAGCTGGTGAACTGGTGGTAGGCTCCTTCCCAACACACACACACCTATTCTTCTTCAAGGATCTCCTCCTGTTGTCTTTAGGTCAGGTTTCAAGCTTTTCCCCTCTTTCTTGCCCTGGAAGTTCTTCGAGCCTCTCCAGCAGTAATCTCCATTGACCACTGCTGCCCGGGGCGTGGCCTGGCCTCGGCAAGAGTGTTAGTGGAACATTTGGTGTAACGATAGTGCCTTAACACATTTTTTAATTGATTGCGTTTGTCTTGCCCCTTCTTACAGAGTTTCTGCCAAATTTCCTGCGTGCGGTGTGATAATCTTTATCCTATCAGAAGTTTCTTGCACAGAAAGCGTGTATCATCGCTTTATTTCCAGAAATGGCTGGAAACTGTAGTTAGGGCTGAAGGAAGGGAAGCTGCCTATCTCCAGACTAGCTGGTCAGGCCTCTGACTCGGTCCCAGAGGAAAGCTGGGCAGCAACAACACTCGACCTGGGTGCAGTGGGCCTGACTACGCTAGCAGTGGCCAGCCCTTCGCTCTCCAGAGCAGTGAGCAGCCGCCGTGGTAGCCGATCTGGAGAGGTGAAGGGCTGCAAGGCTGTGGGCCACGTTGTGCGGCTGCAGGTGTCATCGCCTGTGAGGTGCTTGTGATGCGGGTTTCTGGGGGGCCCTGAGCATTGGACAAGGGGTGCCGAGTTCCTCTTGGGTAGAAGAAATAATTCACTTCAGGCAAGGAAATAAGGTGGCGCTTCCCAAGTTCTTTTTCTCTCCTTGAAAAAATAGCCTTCAATTCAAGCGCGCTGATTTTGTGGACATTATCAAATGAATCCCCACTTTGTGAAACTTAAGATTGTTTACTTTCCCAGCCGTGTTTTGAATAGAAAAGCAACTTCTAGCTGAAGAGGAAGCAGAGCTATCCATACTGCCCTCCTGGAGTCATTCCTTTTCTGAAGACACCGAGCAGTGCGAGGGTACCTGAGACAACTGTGGCTCTGTCCTTGGGCTACGGAGATAGCGTGACTCATGAACAGCCAGGTCGTTTCCCACTAGAAGGCATTTTGTGGTTGTCCAGAGATTAATGACAGCGGGTTTCTATATATTTTGTAGAGTAGATAGCTTAAAAACGACCCATTTATTTATGGAGTAATGTCTTTATTTCTCTGGAGATATGTGAGCCTAGAACTTGGGGTACAACAGGATGGTTTTGACTGTTAATATGCTGAATTTTTTTCTGAACTTCTGCCCTCAAGCAATCTTGCCACCTCAGCCTCTCCAAGTTCTGGGATTACAGGCGTGAGCCACCACACCTGGCCTCTGGCGTTATAGTTAAGCCCAGTACAACAGCCTTAAGCTACTTGGAGCCATCGTGCTCCATGTAAGTGCTTCCATGTAAGTGCTTCATCAAGACTACATGAGCCGGCTCGGTGGCTCGGCCTGTAATCCCTTGCCTTTGGGAGGCTGAGGTGAGTGGATTGCCTGAGCCCTTGGGTTCGAGACCCGCCTGGGCAGGCGAGACCCTCATCTCTACAATAAATCAAAAAATTAGCCGGGCGTGGTAGCGCGTGCCTGTAGTTCCAGCTACTTGGAAGGCAAAGGCGGAAGGATCGCCGGAGCCCAGCAGGTCGAGGCTGTGGTGGCCGGGAGCGGCCACTGCCCTCCAGTCTGGGCAACAAAGTGAGACTCCAACTCAAAAAAAAAAAATTCTACATGGAACCTTTGATGAGTCTTAGCTTAGGCAATTATTAATGAAAAGACTATCCTTTTATCTAAAATCTATTTAACATGTCCATTTTTTTTAATTTTGGGGGAATGAGACTCAACTTTTCTATTGAAGTGGAATCCGGGACTATTACTTTTCAGAAAAAATCTTGCACAATGAAAAAAATGGCATAAGGCGTCTACATTCGTTAAGAATCGTTGCCATTGGTCTCTTGCTGTTATCTCCTTCCTTCCTTCCTAAATAAAGTCACACTGATCTTCATCCTCTGAAACTTGGTGTACACTCAAGTTAAAGGACATTGACTTAATTATTCTGCCTCATGTACTGGATACTGAAAAGGCCAGCCTTAGAAACCATGTGTCTGCTTGTAGTTAACCTAACTTGTCTGTGAACTGCAGGTTGGGAAGCGATACCAGTTAGTTTATCTATAAAGGCCCGCTCTCAGATGTGCAGGCCATCTGGCCATAAAGGGTGGCACCCAGCTTACGCCTTCATGGCTGGCATTTATCCTTCCTCAATGAAGAGCAACTTAGAACAATTGTAATGTAACCCATTTTGAGTCAAGAAAATGCTACCAGCACATGATACTGGAACTGAAAGGAAGTTTCCTTCCTTGCACAGCTGTTGGCAGAAGCTGTCATGGCTAATTTGCATGGCCAATTCTTTGTACTTTGGGAGGAGAGGAGCTTTAACTAGCCTTGCTCTGAAGGTGGTCAGTGTGCTCTGGTAGCCATCATGCACTGTATGCAAGGTGGCCATCACTTGACTTGGTTTCAACTAGATGGATATTCTTTTTATTTTGTTTGGAAAAAAAAACACAAGGTCCCCATTATTTAACATTTCGTGAGTCCTGCAACCAGTGGAAGAAGTCAGATTTGATGGATTTTGTTTAAACTGAAGGACTTTATTAATAACGATGGCAACTTTACATTTTTTATATTTTATACTTATGTATGCAAAATGCTTATGCAAATATTAGAAATTCTGTTCTGCTTTTAAGACATTTTAGGGCCAAGTACAGTGGCTCATGCCTGTAATCCTAGCACTTTGGGAGGCCAGGGTGGCAGGATTCCTTGAGGCCAGGATTTCAAGACCAGCATGAGCGGCTCAGAGACCCCGTCTCTATTTTGAAAAGGAAAATTTTAGTAGATGAGTTGTGCTTGTTAAAAAACAAATCTTTGAATTATGACCAAATAATCTCACAATGTATCTTTTTTTAAGCACTGCAAAAGTCATGCCCAGTATCTTACTGAGCTGCATGTGGATTGTCCTTTTTTGGTAATGTGAAAGTTGTTTAGCTGGGCATGGTGGCTCACGCCTGTAATCCCAGCACTCTGGGAGGCCAAGACAAGAGGATTGCTTGAGTCCTGGGGTTCCAGACCAGCCTGGGCAGCATGACAAGACCTCGTCTCTGCAGTCAATCAAAAAAATTAGCCGAGTGTGGTGACTTGTGCCTGTAGTTCCAGCTACTCAGAAGGCTGAGGCAGAAGGATCGCCTGAGCCCAGCAGGTCGAGGCTGCTGTGGCCCTGAGCATGCCACTGTGCTCTAGCCTGGGTGACAGAGCGAGACTGACTCAAAAAGCAAAACATAAAAACAAAGAGCTGTTTGTGTTTCCTCTCACCTCTCCTGTGTCTGTTTTGCTGCCCAGGTACCTTGTGAGGGCGAGGACGTGGAGATTAATGCAGCCACTTGCGAGTTTTCTTAGCTGTTTACTGCATAGACTCTTGACAAACACGAGGTGAAAGTTTGGAGTGTTGTGTCTGGCTTTCATTCACCCAGGCAGCCTCATCTAAACTCCGGCCAGAATATTTAGGCCTGGAGATGATGTTCCAGTGAGGAGATACTGTCTGACGTGCTGGCCGATCTGCAGATCAGTGAGTACAAAAATAGCTAGTTTATAGCAGATGCCTTTACATGTTTCTTATTGACAGCCATGGGACAGTAACTCAGTCTGTGCAAACCCCTGCTCCTTGATCCCAACACCGGACAAGGAAGAGGATGAGCTGGCGTACCCCAATTCTACGCATCAGCCTCCGAGTTTCGCGCCATCCCGAGGCTCCCCGCTGCCTGTGCTGAAGTAAGTGACCTTGCGGCGTGGCTGTCGGCTCTTGCTCTGTGTTCGCCCTCAGCCCTCTCTTAATATGAACACTTGCCGACACCGTACCGGTTTCGTTTTGTTTTCTCTTGTAGCTGGGCCAGTAGTGAAGAGGTTTGGAAAATCATGTTAAACAAGGAAAAGACATACTTGAGGGATCAGCACTTTATGCAGCGACACCCTCTTCTGCAGCCTAAAATGCGAGCAATTCTTTTGGATTGGTTAATGGAGGTGAGCTTGAGTCTTTCAGGTCAATGAAAGTTTTGACCACTTCTAGACTTTTCTGTGCTACTACGATCTCTTGGCGTGTTTTATTCCATCGACACACTCTGTATCTAAAGCTGTATGCTGTGTTCTTTCTGATTCTTGTTGGTATTAAAAGAATTTCTAGAATCTTTTTACCCTTTATATGTTTAAAGTTGGCACCTACTTTTTTTTCATCAAAGTTTAAATTGCTACGGTTCCAGTAAATTATAACTATTGATATGTGAGCTTTGTTCGTGAAATTGCTTTTTAAATGTGTCCACTGGGATGCAGATATCATCTATTTGAAAGTCATCATAAATTGTAAAAACATATGCTTCAGTTTATCTTTAGCAGTCAGATCTTATCTTGTTGTTGTTGTTGTTTTGCGTCAGGGTCTCACACTGTCACCCAGGCTGGAGTGCAGTGGCACAGTCACAACTCACTGCAGCCCCAGCCTTCTGGGCTCAGGTGATCCTCCTGCTTCCCGAGTAGCTGTGACTGCAGGCACATGCCACCACACCTAGCTTTTTTTCCACAGAGATGAGATCTTGCTATGTTGCCCAGGCTGGTCTTAAACTCATGGCCTCCTATATCAGCCCCCAAAGCGCTGGAATGACGGGTTTTAACCACTGCCTGGCCACGTTGTTCTTTGTAACTTCTTGGACGATAGTTCCCTTTCCTCACAGAATGTTATCCTAACAAAATATATTGTTCACATCTTTTGTTGATCCACACTGTCATATACTTCGCTGAAACAACTGATGGGAAGAGCAAGTATTAAAATTTTGGGTAGTTGTTAAGCATAAAAAGTGATAAAAAAGTATATATAGAGGCTGTCTGACTACTTCCCCCTTATTTTGGGGATATGTTCTGAGATCCCCAGGGATGCCTGCAACCACAGAGAGTGCTGAGCGCTGTATATACTATGTTTTTTCCTAACTCTTCAGGTTTCCACTTACAGGACTTTATGGCTTCTCTTTGGCAAATTACCAGCACCACTACTCTTGCCCTTTGGGGCCATTATTCATTATTCGTTAAAATAAGGACTATTAAGCCGGGCTCGGCGGCTCAGCCTGTCATCCCGCGCCTTTGGGAGGCTGAGGCGAGTGGATGGCCTGAGCCCGCAGGTTCGAGACCCGCCTGGGCAGCGAGACCTCATCTCTGCAATAAATCAAAAAATCAGCCGGGCGTGGTAGCGTGCGCCTGTAGTTCCGGCTACTCGGAAGGCTGAGGAGGAAGGATCGCCGGAGCCCAGCAGGTTGAGGCTGCGGTAGCCGGGAGCGGCCACTGCCCTCCAGTCTGGGTGACAGAGTGAGACTCCAACTCAGAAAAAAAATAAAAATAAAATAAAATAAGGACTATTTGAGCACAAACACTGTCGCTGTGACAGTCCCTCTGATAACCTAGTACTTCGTGTCCTTAGTAATGGCCAATGGACGGGCAGCTCATACAGCAAGGAGGCACTGGACAAAGGGACGATTCATGCCCCAGGCACATGGGAGTGGGACAGGCTCAAACAGCAAGCAGTTTAAAACTGACAAATTAGGCTGGACGTGGTGGCACATACCTGTACTACCAGCATTTTGGGAGGCTGAGGTGGGAAGATCACTTGAGCCAAGGTGTTCAAGATGGCAGTGAGCTATGGTCACATCACTGCACTCCAGACCCTGTCTCACAAAAAAGGAAAAGAATAAAACTTGCAAAATTTTTTTCTGGAACTTTTCGTTTAGTATTATCCTTCACCAAAACTCATTACAAGCTTTTTTTTCTAAAACTTACTAAATATTTTTTCAGGTGTGTGAAGTCTATAAACTTCACAGGGAGACATTTTACTTGGCACAGGATTTCTTTGATCGGTATATGGCAACACAAGACAATGTTGTAAAAACGCTTTTACAGCTTATCGGGATTTCATCTTTATTTATTGCAGCCAAATTTGAGGTAAATAATTTTAAAAATTTTGTTATATAATATGCGGTGTTTTCTTGAGATCCACTGAGATTGGGTGAAGACTATTTTTATTTATTTCATGGGGTGGGAGTTTCTTTTGCAACTAACACCTTTTGGGCCACTGGAGCGCTACTGTATAAACCCTATTATGTGCCCTCTTTCTTTCCATGCCAGGTTGCTAAAAAGAATAACTTGGGATGTAAATTATAAATCAAAATATTAGAGACTGGCTTTGTGCTAGTAGTATCTTCCTTGTATTTCCTTTTAGGAAATCTATCCTCCGAAGTTGCACCAGTTTGCTTATGTTACAGATGGGGCTTGCTCAGGAGATGAAATTCTTACCATGGAATTAATGATTATGAAGGTAGAATACAAGTTAATTTTCAATCATTTTAAAAATGCATACATAATATCTTGACACGAAGTGTGAGTGCGTCTGGGAAGTGCTCCCCACCTGGACACACTGGCACGCAACATGGCTGCGTTTGAACTTCTTCTCGCAATCATTGGTCTCTTTTCTCTCTGTTTTCCTTTAGGCCCTTAAGTGGCGCTTAAGCCCCCTGACCATTGTGTCCTGGCTGAATGTATACATGCAGGTTGCGTATCTAAATGACTTATATGAAGTGCTCCTGCCACAGTATCCCCAGCAGATCTTTATACAGATTGCAGAGGTAAGTGGCTTCGCGACCTGCGTGGGGCCACCTTTCCTGCAGCTGGAGTGAGGAAGTCTGCGAGTGCCGGTGTTGGCATGTGCTTCGATGTTCTTTTCTTCTCCATAGCTTTTGGACCTCTGTGTCCTGGATGTTGACTGCCTAGAATTCTCTTACGGTGTGCTTGCTGCTTCTGCCTTGTATCATTTCTCTTCATCTGAACTGATGCAAAAGGTGTCAGGTATGTTGGCTTCCCGGTGAGTTCACAGGCAGGTGCAGGAAACTCACAGGCCCGGTGTCAGCCTCACATTGTGCCTCCAATGTCTTCGTTGCAGGGTATCAGTGGTGCGACATAGAGAGCTGTGTCAAGTGGATGGTGCCGTTTGCCCTGGTTGTCAGGGAGATGGGGAGCTCCAAGCTGAAGCACTTCAGGGGGGTTCCCGCCGATGACGCACACAACATTCAGACGCACAGAAACAGCTTGGACCTGCTGGTCAGTCTGCTCCCCACTTCCATTCTTAGGAGTCCTCAGATGTCCACTCCCATTCCTTCAGGCAGGCTCCAGGTAGCCAGAAGAAATCCACTTCTTTTAATTCCTTGAAAAAGAAAATTCTGGCCAACCGCTTCTGTGTCTCAGTGTAGACCAGAGACTCTTTTATTCTTCGCTATTTTTTCCCTCACTTTCGTAAAAAAATAAAAAATAAAAAAGTACATAGTAAGTGAAGTTCCAGGGATATGTTCTTTCACTTTAACGTTTCTCCCTGTGTTCTCGTCAACAGGACAAAGCCCAAGCAAAGAAAGCCATATTGTCTGAACAGAATCGGATTTCTCCTCTCCCCACCGGGATCCTCACCCCACCACAGAGCAGTAAGAAGCAGAGCAGTGGACAGGGAACAGTGTGACCACACTCGCGTTCTCCACCAAAGACAGTCGTGCGGAAGTGCCTGCTCAGAGCTCGCTCCTGCCTGCGGCGGCCGAGGCATGCGTTAGCTTTTACGGATATTTAAGTGGGAGAGTGCATCTCTTCTGCAACAGAAGCATTTCTGTGGATGGCATTGGACAGGGAGAAGTCTTTAATGAAGGCTCAGATTTTTAAAATAAGTGGGTCAAGTACACCAGCCACCTCCAGAACACCAGTGAGTGCTCCAGATGCTGCTAAGGAGGGTGATACTTGACTTGATTGACTGTTCACACACACAACAAAAGCTTGAAGTTGAGGAGTGCCACCGATGCTGTCGGTCTCCCCTTGGGTGTTCTGGGTTGTGTCTTATTAAGTGGAACAGGTGGTTGTGAGCAAGTGTCATGCGGAGCCCACAGCCAGCTGGGCCGGGGGCCTTTTCACACTATCAGTTGACAATGTACAATGCCTTTTATGAACTCTTATAAGTGCTGCTATGTCTATCCGTTTTTAAATAAAGATAATACTGTCTTTGAGACAGCTGGCTTTATGAGCGGTGTCTAGTACCTTGAGAGAGAATTCAACACTGTGGCTGCATCAAGTTCTCTTTCGTGCTTCTTGAAGCGCAAGTCTTCCAGGCAAACACACTTAAAAGACTTCCGAGGTGAGTTTCAGGTGCAGTCCTGTCTGCCTCCTGCGGCCCCTGAGCTGGGAGTGAGGATCCGACTTGGCACCTCTCCCACAATGCCAAGTGGCCCATGCCATCGGTTGCGGGGATGCCGTTTCCACATCTAAAAGGACCGCAGCTGCACTTCATGAAGAGTATGTACCTAGTGTTATGTAATGCTCTTCACCCTTGCCCGAGTCTTGACCTAAAGAGTAAATGAATTTTTGTTTGGAGAACTTGTTCACATAGTGGCCCAAAACCATCCTTTTAAGAAAAAAATGCAAAGCAGAATTATATGGAGCTCAAGGGCATGATGTCAGTATTCAGTCTGTTCCTGCTCATTGATGGAGTCCCCAAGTGCCTTGCTGATGGTCACTCTTCACTTGAAGGCCTAATGTGTGCAGCTCAAATCACATTTTGTTGAACATCCTCGTGGCGTGGTCTGGTTGAGCCTTGTGTCTCGCTTTCTGACAGTGTTTCTGTGTGGGCACGTGCGAGGGAAGGTGAATGAACAGATGAATACCACTGGCTTTCGACTTCCTATTTCATCTCATTTTGCAAAAATCGATCTAAAATCGAAAAACAGCTACTTTCAATCTGTGCCATGTCTATATGAAGCTGGAGAGACCCTGCTTGTTGATGTTGTCGTTCTGGCAAGTTTTTAATACTACACTTTTCCTAATAAATGCATTATAAATCTACATGTAGTGGTATTTAGTCAAGTGATAAAACTCCTAGCTAGTTATTTCTTCATCTTAGGCAGAGATGTTCCAGCCTTAAAAAGCAGTGAATTTTTAATGGCAATCATTTGTAAGGGTATTGGTAAAATCCTAAATGTGGTTAATTTGCACTTGGCATCTCCTATACAAGAATATAGTACTGAAAAGATTGTCCAAAGTTTTGTTATAAATTTGAGAGTTTGGCAAATATGAGGTAACACTGATTTGAAAGCACATTTGAGGTAAATACTAATTCATAGATCGTTTAGCAAGCCACTGTCTTACAGAGGGTGTTAACTGAATGCTGAAGTAAGAATTACGCATAAATTGTTGGAATGCTGCATTTCTGGAATTCAAGATTTTTTAAATGGCTGAGTTTCCATAGGCAGCTCTTAATCATCTGTGCTAATAAAGGATAAGTCCCAGGGATAAATCAATCCGTATTAATAATTCCAACGCCCTGTCAAGGAGCTCGAAGAGCAGATAAGTAGAAGTCAAATTCCCTACGCTAGAGGAGCTTCTTCCATCTCTAGAGGTCAGTTTGTGGCTCACTGGGCTCCCCTGCCTGGTTCTGAACATGCACGCGCGAGTCACTTGTTCTGCCGCTCAGCTAAAACCAGCTGAGGCCAGGTGATGGCACAACAGGTAGGAGGGGCGGAACGGCAGCCCTGCCAATGGGTGGACAGACGGGTCGACAGGAAGGACCAGAGAAAGGAGATGAGGTGGGCTTCTTGGTCACACTGACTTGTGTTGGAGGTGGAGGAACAGAGTGACCTGTTGACTGACCGCGGAGACTGACTGGTTGGGGTGGAGCATACCACGGCCTCACATCCTGCCGCCGCTCTCAGAGTTCACTCGCTAGACCCCACCGGGGTTCTTTCTGCACACTGGGCCTCAGTGTGCAGGCAGTGGGTGTTGAAGGTTTTCCAGTGCCCTCTTCCCTGTGTGGAACTTGGACAGCCGTTGGGTGGAGGCCATCTCGTACCACAGGGGCAAATAGACGATGCTGAGGTTCACACTGGCAGAGACGTGAAGCTGTGGGCCCCGTGAAGACTCGGAGCACAGTGCGTGACACACCCTCATCCTCTGACTCAGACACAAATGAGATTGGAGTTTATTTGGGCAAAATTAGGCTCTAGCTCAGAGCAGAAATGGAAAGAGAAATCAAATCTGATAATGTCTAGTCATATTTACCCAACCGTGCATTTTCCTACCACATGCTCAGCATTTTGAAATTCAAATCACATTTATACCTTGGACATTGTTAGAAGACTATTTTTATCCCTGCTGTAATCATCTAATTTACTGATTACAGGTCTCAAATTGCCACAGAGAACTCAATTTTTGAAAGAATTGTCCTGTTTGATCAAATATGTTATTCAAGCAATGCAGTCATTTGTTCCACAAGGTTACCTGCCAGGCAGAGTTAACCAGGAGTAATAGCATTAGAAGCCTATACTTAAAATCAAGCATTAGCTAATCTGCCTGTGACAATAGAGTCTTAAATATAATTTGCAGCAGATACTTCACTTCCTGCACTGACAGACAATTGCATTTTGTATTCAATGAGCATAGGTTTTTCCTACCTCGTCCCAATCCCAAATTTAACTCCAGAAGGCTCTAATGTGCTCAGTTTCACAGGCTTACCAGGTACTACTTCCCAGGAGTCTCAGACAGGAGGGCAACGCTATTCTCTGTTAAGTAAACACATCCCTCTCCTTTTAAGTCATTTTCCTGATCAATGCCAATTCCAGAAACTGTGCACCATCTGTCTGCGCAGTGAGGCTCAAGTCTAATGTTGGCTTCCCCAGTTTGACATACAAAATGCCCTCCTATGGTGCCCCTCCTGTGTGAGCACCTCTAGTCTGGGAGACAAGGCACAGCGGGTGTGGTCAAGACTCTGGTGAGCCTGGGAGACAGGTGTCGGCCCCTGGGAGCAGAGTCGGAGGAGCAGTACTTCTCAGGAGGTGGGGCTGTTGAATCCCTTCCTGCAGTCTGGAAAAAGTGCTCACCCATAGAGTGGAGGAGGAAGGAGGCCAGGCGGAAGAGCTGACCCAGACCACAACATGGGGGCTTTGCAGTCAAACTGAAGATGGGCGTGGTCTCCTCGGCAAGAGGAAAGCCAGCGTTTGTAGGGAGGAGAAGGGTGACTTACTCAGAGCCAGTTTGGAGGAAGAGGTGGAGGGGACAAGCCCAGAATCATGCTCCTTTGCCATAAGAAAATGAGTGCAGGCTGGGAGCCATGGCTTACGCCTATCATCCTAGCACTTTGGGAGGCAGAGGTGAGAGGACTGCCTGAGCCGCGGGTTTGGGACCGGCCTGGGCAACATGGCGAGACTTCATCTCTACAATAAATCAGATGATTGGCTGGGCGTGGTGGCGCATGCCTGTAGTTCCAGCTACTTGGAAGGTTGAGGTGGAAGGATCGCCTGTGGGCGACAGAGTGAGACTCCGAGCAAATAAATAAATAGAAAATGAGTGCAGTACATGGGGGAACAAGAAGATGGGTAACAGAAACACCGACAAAAATCCAAGGGAACTCACGCCTGTAATCTCAGCACTTTGGGAGGCTAAGACAAGAGGACTGCTTGAGCCCGGGAGTTTGAGACCAGCCTGGGCAACATAGTGAGACTCCTTCACTACAAAAAAATTAAAAAATAAAAATTAGCCGGGTGTGGGGGTGCACCCCTGTAGTCCCAGCTAATCCAGAGGCCGAGAGGGAAGGACCACTTGTGCCCAGGAGGTTGAGGTCATGGTGCCTGTGACTGTGCCACTGCTCTCCAGCCCGGGTGACTGAGAGAGAGCACGACTCCAAAACAAAAACCAAACCCAAACAAGTAAGTACGCTTCTTCAGTGCTGGTTCCTACCTGGCCCTGCCTGAGTGGCCGCCTGCACCCCCCCAGCTACAGTGCTTTCTGCCCCTGCACCTCTGGGCAGGCCTCGGCCCTAGCCCGCCGCGGCCTCGCCTCCCGCAGGGATCTGCCCGTCCATGGCCCACACGAACCTCGTTTCTTCCCTGGACGCTGGAGGCAGGCACCTTGAGCTGGGACCGGCTCGGCCACTTCCCGGGCCTCCTGGGCAGCGTGCTCCACTCCTCCACGCCTGGTTTCCATCTGTGGAGTGAGGCGACATCAATCCTCGCCCCCAGAACTGAGGGGTGTGAGACAGGATAACGCAGGGTGAACACCGGGCCCCGTGCCCGGCACACGACAAGGCCGGGCTGCCTGAGCGCTGCCGCCGCTTGGGAGGGTTGCCGTGTGCTAGGTTGTCCCGTGCAGTGTTCAGCACGGAGGGCAGGTCCCCACCCACAGCTCGAGCCCTGGAGGAGAGTGCCGGGGCGGAAGGGTGCTCGCCTTTCACCCTGCGTTATCCTGTCTCACACCCCTCAGTTCTGGGGGCGAGGATTGATGTCGCCTCACTCCACAGATGGAAACCAGGCGTGGAGGAGTGGAGCACGCTGCCCAGGAGGCCCGGGAAGTGGCCGAGCCGGTCCCAGCTCAAGGTGCCTGACGCACAGCTCAGCCTGGAGCAGTCGGGCCGCCAGTAGGCCCTGGCAGCTTGCTCTGAAGTGCCCCGCTGGCTCAGTCTTCTCCCCTGGGCCTCCCCTCCCTCTCCCCTTCCTCTGAAAGCGTCGTCCACGCCCATGTCACCCCCCTTGCAGCCCTCTCCTTGTGCCACACACTGTCCTGGCCGAAGCCTCCTAAGGCCTCCACGGGACACATCTCACAAGCACTCAGCCTTCCTCTCGCGGGGCGTCTCTGCCACACTCAGCTCTGCTGGCCCCCCTCCTTTCTAGAAGTGCCCTGCTCCCTTGCCTTGCGAGCTCTGTCCCCCCGGCCCCGGCCCCAAGCCAGGTGTCATTCCTGCCAGGCCTCTCTTCTCTGCCCCAGCACACGGTGGAGGAGTCCCAGGCCCCTTCTGGGCTACCACTGCCCCTTGGCATTCTGTCCCTGGGCAAGCTCACAGCTCCGAAAGCTTCACCAGTTCCTCTATGCCAGCCCC
>NW_007047488.1:90613-91910 GCF_000164805.1 Carlito syrichta
CCGCCGCCGTCAGGTCCACCCTGGCCTCAGACCAGAATGCCACCTGCCTGGAGGGCACCCCCACCGATGCTCCTCACCCTCTTCAGAGAAGCTCACAAGTCCACCTTCCATCGTTAATACTACCGTGGAAAATGGGAACTAGCAATACACAATAAATAGGAAAACGACTCGGTGCCCAAGTCGTTGGGGAATGCAACGGTCTCACACTCGCCATGTTGGCGAAAAGTTTAAAGCACAGAGGATAATATAAGTGAATATCTGTGGACCCAGCACCCACCCTGGCCCAGATGGCGTCATATCATTTTTATTTTTAAGAAATACAATATTACAGACATAGTTGAAGGTCCCCTGGTGTCTCTCCCCAGCTTCATGGTCCTTTTTTCCTCCTCAGAGGAAACAACCACCTGTCTGATTCCCACACTTATTTTCAGACTTTTATTATTTATACTTGAATCCATAAGCAACAAATAGACATAGCAAGCACTGCTTTGGGTGTTCAAAAAAATTATCTAAATGAAACCAAGCCCTACATATCATATCACTTAATATTTGCTTTCAACATTATTTTCAAAATGTACCCACATTGATACATGGAGAGTTGAGTTTATTCCTTTTTTTTTTTTTTTGATTGGAGTCTCACTCTGCTGCCCAGGCTGGAGAGCAGTGCAGGCTCACGGCCACCACAGCCTCAACCTCTCAGCCTGCTGGGCTCAGGCAAGCTTTCCACCTCAGCCTTTCAAGTAGCTGGAACTACAGGCGCATACCACCACATCTGGCTAATTTTTTGATTTATTGTAGAGATGAGGTCTCGCCATGTTGCCCAGGCAGGTCTCAAACATGCGGGCTCAGGCAATCCTCTCACCTTAGCCTCCCAAAGTGCTGGGATTACAGGTGTGGCTACAGTGCCCAGCCTAGTTTATTCATGACCACAGCATATGTATCCCCTGCTACCTGGCCCCCAGATAGGTTTCTCATTTTTTCGCCACCATAAACAGTGTTGCAACCAGCATCTTGTGCACAGGTGTGCCACTCATGTGCATTCCTCCAGGGCACATTCCTAGCTGCAGAACTGCCATGTCAAAGGGCATGTGCCTTTACACCTTGACAAGATGCAGTCAGCTACTACCCCAAGTTACAACAAGCTCTGCTCCTGTGAATAAATGAAAATATTTGCTGTTTTTCTACAGGGCTGTTTCATTCAACTGTATCACCTATAAGTGGTTTAAAATGCACAAGCAGCTGGGCTCGGTGGCTCAGCCGGTAATCCCACACCTTTGGGAGGCTGAGGTGAGTGGAT
>NW_007047488.1:92130-98657 GCF_000164805.1 Carlito syrichta
ACTCAAAAAAAAAAAAAAAAAAAAATGCACGAGCACATACAAACCCACTAACTTTTTATTTTTATTTTTCAGTGCTTGCCTGCCAATTGATTTCATTGCCTAGCATAGGCTCTGGCATAAAATAGGTGCTCACTAAATGTTTTTTCCATGAATGACTAGTTGGAGGGATTGATTCTTACATGAATAGCCACTTTCTTACTTTTCCATACCCAGAGCAATATAGACTATCTCCTACTTGCAAAAGACCAGAAACTAAGATTGAAAAGTGAGACATCAGCCGGGCTCAGTGGCTCAGCCTGTAATCCCAGCACCTTGGGAGGCCAAGGCAAGTGGATTGCCTGAGCCCGCGTGTTCGAGACCAGCCCGGGCAACTTGGCAAGACCTCGTCTCTATAATAAATAAAAAAATTAGTCGGGTGTGGTAGCGCGTGCCTGTAGTTCCGGATCCCTGGAGCCCAGCAGGTCAACTCTGGAGTGACTGTGAGTGTGCCACTGCTCTCTAGCCTGGGTGACAGAGGGAGACACCAACTCAAAAAAAAAGAAAAAAAAGAAAAGAAAAGTGAGATGCCAGCAGGAATGGGTCACTGTCCAGGTTCTAGTCCTTTTCTGAGCAAAGGTGCCACACACCACGGAATCCTGATTTCTAGAAGTGTTCCAAGCCCAGGCTCCAACTTACCATCAGATAGTTATGCAGACAAGTCCATTCCCTCTGCTTTGGGGCATGACTGTGACCAACCATCCCAGGGGTACTGTCCTTTTCTTAAAAGAAAAGAACGTTTCAAAGTTAATATATTTCAGCAGCCAGCCTGAGTCATCCAGGAAGTCCTCAGCGTCCCTCTTGCTAACCATCTCACCCGGTTACCACTTGTTACAGACGGGTCATGAGTGTGCAGTCTCTGTGAGGCTTCCTGGTCTGAAGCGCTCCCCCTGAGCCGAACGGGAGGCCGCACATCAGGGCTGTGGATCTGGCGCAGCCACGGGCTTTGCTATGTTTGGGCTGCCAGGGGGCTCCAGTCAAGACTCGGAAGAGGTCTCACTCAGGTGTGGCTCCCTGGCTCTGGGCGAGGCACACCGTCTGCAGTGGCTTGGAATCCCCACCGCCCCTCAGCGAACTCCATTGTTGCTCACCTTTACACACGAGCTACACGTCTTCTCGGAGTAGACAAATCATCCTCGTGCTTGTGACCACCAAAGGTGAGAAAACAGGCGGGGTGCGGTGGCTCATGCCTGGGATCCCAGTACTTTGGGAGGTGGAGGGGAGAGGACTGCCTGAGACCAGCCTGGGCAACACGGCGCAACCTCATCTCCCCAATAAATTTAAAAAATAGTCAGGCATGGTGGCTCGAACCTGTAGTCCCAGTTACTTGGAAGGCTGAGACGGAAGGATTACCTGAGCCCAGCAGGTCAAGGCTGTGATAGCCATGATTGTGCCACTGCAATCTGGCCTGTGCTGGACTCAGACTCAAAAAAAAAAAAGTGAGAAAGCAGGATAGGTCAAGAAGGTGGAATGTTTCAAGGAAAATGGCAGAGAGGGTTTATTTCTCCCCAGAAGTATTTGAACATGTTTGACAGTCAGTAAAAGATGTCTTGGTGTTCAAAGACATCTGTTTACCTGCCTGACTCCCACTGGCATTGGAGTTTGAAATTCCTTGGCTTGTGGGAGTGTCTTGGCTCTGCCTTCAGAGTTTGCGGGTTTTCAGTTTGGCACTTACCGCGTATGGGCCTCAGCTTCCTCATGTGCCCAGTGGGGCTGCAAGCCACCAGCCAGCAGCTCTGCTTGGAGAAGCGGAGGCAGCAGCACGGACGTGCCCTGGGAGTGAGGCCAGCCTCTCGGGGGTTCGGAGCTGCTTTCTGTTGCCCTTGCGTCTCTTTCAGGTGGTGATGGCAGACAAGTCTGAGGGTGTTTTCAGGTGGGCAATCCCACTTCAGGGAACTCCTCTGCCTCCTTTCATGCAGAGGAGGTTTCATTTCTCTAGGTGCCAGAGTGGGGAAGAGGGTGAGAGGCTGGCTGTGGGTGGACAGAAGTCCAGCTGGGAAGTCGGGGGGCTGCAAGCTGACGGGGGCCGAGAAGGGTCCCTAGCTTCCCTATCCTCCCACCCTTCTACTCTAGGCTTTCTGGGGATCCCTGGGGTGACCTTTGACCCTCAGTCCATCTGAGGCATGTCAAGGCCAGAGGTGGGGCAGGTGTGATTCCAGGGCTGCTGCCAGAAAACGGTTCACCCACACCCCCCAAAGGCTGGTGCCCTGGAAAGGACCCTGGCGGGGAGGGCCCTTGGGCTTACCCAGAAGCCCCTACTACCAGAGCCCCCACTGTGCTGCTGGGAAGCCCTTTCTCCGATTCTGCCCCTGAGGCTGCAGAAGACAAATTGCAGCTAGAAAAGATGAGTTCACAGATCTACACTGTTCATTTTGGTGATGTCCAGGGCAGATGAAGGGACATCTCATTTGATGCAAACGTCAACAGAAATTCATGGGCGCACAAAAGGCGGCCAGGGTGGGCTTTAGCAGTATATTTATTTCGTCCTCACAAAGATGGCATGCCAGTAATCTACGCTTATTGCCCAACTGGTGCCAATGACTTCATCCAGGTCTGTCTGCCCATCTCGTCAGCCCCTCATGAGCCTGGAGCCCGGCAAGGCCCTGGAAGCCTCATCTGAATCCGTCTCCCTGTCAGTTTTGCGCCCTGGCTCTCCTTGGCAGTGCCCACGGCAGTCCTGTCTAGCAGGGCCTGTTCACCGAGTCCTCGGCCCCGGCCCCCACCCTCCTGCATTTGGCTTGGCTCTCATTCCACATACGGGTGCTCTGACATCAGTATTGAATCCTCTTTTGGGGTGGAATGACAGGCGGGGGGGGGTGTGGAGGGGCAGTGTTGATGAGCCGGAGATCCCTCTTGGCACTCCTCAAGTCACAGTCCTCACACAGGGGTTCCTTCTGAAGAAAGGAAAGATACGACAGGTGAGGGATTGCTTTCTTCCCACAGCCCCTATTATGCATCCATTATTATTAGATCTCCTCACTTGGCATCAAGTAGAGATGGGCATGTGTGCGGAGGTGGAGGGTGCACAGCAATGACTGAGAGTCACAAGGCAGGGGCCACTTCGGTCCCACCCTCCTGCCCCAGATCCTGGTGGGAGTTGTCCAGAATGGCACAGAAGAGTTTCCGAGTTTGCCTGTGTTAAACCTCAGTGTTTTTCTCTCTTCCTCCGAGGTGCCACCCCAGACAGGCCTGCGGTACGTCTAGCCCAGTAAAAAGGCACTGAGGAAAGAATCCCAGCAGCATGCAGTTTTCTGTTACATGTGACAGGGACACACACACACACACACACACACACACACACCTGACACCTTCACCAGCACAGACGTGCAGGGTGGGACGCAAACTTCCAACAGCCATTCAACAGGGCCCTGTGCAGGACTGACTCTCACCTGGATTACACCAAAAGGAGCTTTCAGAATGGGGTTTGGATAATCTTCCCTGGTCCCACTTCACCGGGTGGCCTGGGTTTGTGCACAGATCCTAGAGGGGACCCCAGCTTGGCCATCTCCACCTGCGACTCAGGGCAGTTCTGAACTTTCCGTACAGGGGACTCAAGGGTGACCTGTGGTTGAAAGCGGGAGCCAAGGGCTCCAGAATGGGTCAGGAACCGCAAGCTTATCAAGGTAGTCTGGGAAGAACCAGTAGCAATAATGGATGGTGTCAGAGTCTCCTCACCCCCATCTCTGGCACGACCAACTGCCTCCTCCCACGGGACTTTCTGCTCACCAGGCGTCCTCCTCCCAGGCAGCAGGGGCCAGTTTGCACAGCTGGCGGCACAAGCCCTTCCTGGTATCCTTGGTGGAGCCAATGCTGGGAAGATCACTGCTGAGGCAGTTGACAACGCTCTTCTGGAAGGCCCTGCATGCGCACTCACCCTGAACAGCTGCTGGACCCTGGCACGCTCTGCTGCTGTAGAAATATCAGCACTGCTGTCTGCTCCTGGAGAAAGTCTCAGCGTGACAGCCTGCAAAGTAATCCTGCATTTGAATTGCATCGACAAACCCCGGTTTCCTCAAGACGAGCTCAAACCTGCACAGACGGCCCCTCACATCGAAAAGTAAAAATAACAAAGCTTGCGACTCTGGGCCTTCCTTTTCTCTGGGCAGATGTGCAGGCTGCACATTTCAGGAGGCGCGCAGTCTGAGTCCCGGCAGCCACCTTTCTCCTCCTGCGCATTCCCACTCGCCCTTCTGGTGTGCTGGTGGGCAGCAGCCACGGCTTCTCAAAGTGTGTTCTTGGCAGTGTCTGGGGAGCCTGGGTCTTTGGAGCGGGGGAAGGGGATCCGGAGGGTTGAGGGTGTGAAAACTCATCCCTCAGCCAACTACACAAGGCTGGCCACGTTGGCATCCGTGTGGCTGCCCAGCGAGGGGTTGAAGGGTTGGGGTAGGCGGCATGGGAGGTGGCAGAAGTACGGGGTGGGAGCTTCTGTGCTCAGGGCCAGAGCATGCCAAGGGCAGGTGGCAGGTGGGCGAGGAGGCCCTGCAAGCCCCTGGTTTCTCGAACCCCTCCAAACTCCGGCCAGCCACGGAATTCTTTCCACCAATGTTTCCTGAGAGCCTCTGTTCTAAGCCCCAGGGATGCCATTGTGGACAAGCCAAGTCCAGAGAGCAGTGGCCCAGAGAACACACAGCCAAGGCCCTCTGTAGGCTGGGTGGCCATAGACTCACTAGTCAGGAAGGCCAGAGCGGGAGGCCAGGAAGGAGGCCAGGGAGGAGGCTGGAACCCGCTGCTGAAGACACGGGGAGCCGCTCACTCGCAGGCAGGTTTCGCCTCTGATGAGCTCTGTGACCTGGAGCCACCAAGTCTCATCCAGAGATGGTGGCTACAGTCTTGCTCTACCAGAGGGTCAGATAAGATAAGACGTTCAGCTGCAAGTGAAGCACCGGTCAAACTGACGGGAGACGAAAAGAATTTATGGATTCATATGAATCTATGGAGTCAGACGAATAGCCCAGGGGCAAACCTAGCCTCAGGCACGGCCGGATCTGGGTGTTTATATGCTGTCCTCCGGAATCTGGCTCTCTTCCTTGCTCAGCTCTGAAAGCTGATTGTGCCGACTTTGTTCTCCACATGGCATCTGCCAGCATCTCCAGGCTGACATTCCTCCCACCCAGAGTCTCTAGCAAAAGTCCTGGGGATGATTCTCATTGGTCCGGCCTGGGTCACATGCCTATCTTTTCTCTAATCACCGAGGCTACAGGAATGCAGCGCTGTGATTACCCAGGCATGTGTCATGTATCGGTCTCTGAGGCAGAATTGGAGTCAGCCCATCTAAACTACCTGACTCCACAGAAAAGGGGAAGGGATGCTGGTCTGGCAGAAGCAGCAAACACAGAAGCAAGTAACAAAGACCCTCCCCCCAAAATAGGTGACAGCACAGATGTGACTGTGTTCTGGAACAGCTGCAAACAGCCTGCTTCCAACAACAGGATTCTTCTCACTGCAGTCGTGTGGCCACTGCCATTCTTCCCCTCAGTGTCCCTAATTCCAGTGCGCTGCCTCTGGGCCACGTCCAGGACATGGGGAAAAGTTCCAGGCAGCCCTGTGGGGAAGCCTGTCTACCCTCTGGTTTCAGGGGTGGGCACAGCCCACGGGGTACTGCTTACAGTTGAGGTCTGCCCCATCCCCAAGTCCCCCAGTTTTCCTTTCCGATGTCTCCTAAGTCTCCCTGTCTTCCTCTTCCTTAAACCAGTACCCTCAGGTCTCCCCAACGGGACCTGGAGGAAAAAAACAGACAGCAGGCAGGTCTTCACCAGCCAAAGTCCCGGGTCTGGGCCTCTCATTTACAAAGCCTCTGTCTGTCACTCAGAAGACAGATGCAGCTAAACATGTTTGGCTGCTGATCCTGGAATGGGAGTGGGTGGGGGTGGACAGAGGAGACAGATGTCATCAGAGAAGGGCTGCTGACATCAGAGAAGGGCACGCTGACGCCAGTGGCAAGTGGGTAAGGAGGCGGCAAACGGTGGTGTTCAGCTTTCGCGTCGCACACAGGCCTAGTCACGGCTCTGCTGGGTCTCGGTGGATGCACGGGGACGAGCCACTGGAGGACCCTGCGTGCAAACGTCCAGGAAACAGACCTCGAGGGAGAGGGGTCGGGTGGTGCTTGGGTGTAGACCGGAAAAGGGCACAGCTCCTGGCCACGTGGGACTCTTCCCTAGCAGTGAGTCCTCGTCAGCACTGCTGTCGGGCTTTATTCCTGTTTGTCACCTCATCTTCCCACAGCCCTGTGGGTGGGGAGTCACCAGGCCCATTCGGAAGAAGAGGAGACTAGAATCGGGGAGGCAGGCCCAGCCACTTCCCCGGGGCACGGGGTCCGGCTTCAGGGCTCTGGCTGCGCTTGCACGCGCAGCCAGGCCCGCTTAATGGGACTGCCCATTCGTCAGCTCAGGCGAAGCCCAAACCCCGCCGAGGGTCTGCGGCCCGCGGCCGGGGCCTGGCCGGGGCGCTCCCGAGGGGCGTGCGGCCCGGGCTTGCGCGAAGACAGGCGCTTC
>NW_007047488.1:99844-100997 GCF_000164805.1 Carlito syrichta
GGCGGAGCCCGAGCGGCGCCTCCGCCCCAGACCCGCTCGTCCTCCCTGGCACTGGGTACTGCTGGCTTCTGGCTGGTGTCGCCAAGGGCTGCCTGTTGGAGATCTCGTTCGTGCACCGGCTTCGACTCCTGTATGTGGATCATCCTGATAATCCTTTTTTGCTGTTGTTGAGTCGGAGTCTCACTCCGTCCACCCCCGCGTCGACCTGTTGGGGTCAGGCGATCCTTCCACCTCAGCCTTCCAAGTAGCCGGAACTGTAGGCATGAGCCACCACGCCCGGCTTTTTTTTATTTATTGTAGAGAGGAGGGCTCGCCAAGTTGCCCGGGCTAGTCTCGAACCCGTGGGCTCAGGCCATCCTCTCACCTCGGCCTCCCAAAGTGCTGGGATTATAGGCGTGAGCCACAGCACTCGGCCTAAAATAAAATAAAATTTAAAAAATAATAACAAATAAATGAATGAGAAATTTGCTCTTGGCCGGGCGCAGTGGCTCACACTTGTAATCCCAGCACTGGGCAATTTAACGATAAATCCAAAAAAAAAAAATTCGAGGGACGTGGTGGCACGTGCCTTAGTTCCAGCTACTTGGAAGGCTTCACGGAAGGATCACTTGAGCCCAGTAGGTCGATGCTGAGGTGGCCGTGATCGTGCCACTGCACTCCAGCCTGGGTGACCGAGTGAGACGCCAACTCAAACATGAATAAATAAATAATGGGTTATTTGGCAATAATAATACATTTATTGAGAATGTAATAAAAATAATATATTTTCCGCAAGTATTTACATATTAACCTAACAAAAACATGCACAAGAAAAGTCTAAAACTCTCTTTATTTTTAAAGACTTGATTAAAAAAATAATGCAGTGTTTTAACCTTGAAAGAATGTAAACTTTCTACTAAATGATCTATCCATTGCAGTTCTAGTAAAAATTTCAGCCTGATTGTATTGAGCTTGAGAAACTTGATTCTACATTGTTTTATGGAATACAGATTCATGGTCTGCTGAGGTGATTTTGAAAAAGGACAAAAGGAAGGTCTTGCTCAACAGGCATTAAAGCAGATTACAAAGCCATCATAATTAAAACAATATTGGCTGGGCGCAGTGGCTCATGCCTGTAATCCCAGCACTTTGGAATACCAAGGTGAGAGGATTG